>NW_020799103.1:6369287-6502133 GCF_003259725.1 Athene cunicularia
TGAGGCGGGGGAGTGGCGCTGAGCAGGCCGGAGGCAGGGGTCGGGATGGGAGCAGCCTGGACGGAAACCAGGAGAGTGCAGCAGGAGAGGAATGCGTTGCCGGGCCCCTGCTTTCCTGGCTGCTGGGTAACTTGGAGCGGTTTTCTGCCTTCTGCCTTTTCCTCCCAGGCTCCCTTCTTGCCTCCTTGGCTGGCCACTATTCCCAGTTAAGCAGACCTTATTTGGACCTCTTAACCGGCTGGGGAAGCCACTTGCTCTATGACCCGTTGCAGGGACGGTGGGTTAAAAGTTCTCTTGACAAAGCTGAATTGTCCTGGGAGGAACTGAGGGAGCGCTTCAGCTGCCTCTGTCAGGGATCTGCGCTGCTCAGGGGACAGACCCAAGCCGCTCTGAAACTCCTGAAGGGACAGGATGGAGACTTTAACGTCCGTGGCCTAAGTGTGTGGACTGACGTACTGATGGAAGTAGAGGAATCTCTGAGGAAAGAAGCAGAGAGCTAATGTGTGAATGCAAAAGCAACATGAAAACTTCTGAAATCCAGCAAATCTGCTTAACTCTGTTTGATGAAAGGCAAGAAAACCATACTTCACTTTGCGTTGGAAGACAAGTGGTGTGACTGCTGATCACATTGTTTGTGACTGCCTGTGAAGTCTGTCAGGGAGGCCTGGTGCTTTCTTGTGTTTGTGCTGTTAATTCTGGTCACTGCAGGAAATGTCATCCTTTTCAGTACTTGCTGCTCACCTAATAAAATGAAGAAAATGCTTCCTGTTTAAAACTTAGAATAAATAGTTTTATGTTTAGAAAATTACAGTTCAGATATGGTCATGGTAGTAGTCTTGTCTCTGACTGTTGAAGGCTGACCAAAAGCTCAAAGGAAGGTGGAGTTTTAAACATGAAAACTCCAAAATCAGTATTAATTTTGTAGCAGTTGTCTTCGCTGGGCTGGCTGCTTTCATGCTTCTTTAGATCTTGCACATGACAGCCCCTGGGCCTAAATGAAGGCGAGAGAAAGCCAACTGGAAAGCTTATTGAAAAGTACTAGAATTAGAAGTCTTTATTAGTTGCTATATTATATGATAATATGCAAGCATTTCCTAAGAAAACTGCAGTAAAATGTAGGGTGTATTGTGTGGTTCTCTTTTCCATAGTCAGTTACATGATTTTGATTTTTTTTTTTTGTGGAAACGTAAAGTGAGTGGCCAACTATTTTTTTTTTTATTAGATGACAATTTTTTTTCTTTATTCTCTTATGTTTAATCAGTTTCTGTGAGCAAAACTTGATAGGGTAGTTTCAATCTAACCTTAGCACTGTCTTTTAAAATGAGTACTGTAATGCGGAAGTAACATGTGCATGTTTATTTTGCACTGTAAGCTACGACCAAAAGTAAGGAGTGTGATAAGAGTGTAGTTGAGGAAGCTGGGGGGAAATTATGTAAATACCACAAAAAGAGGTCTTCATTAATCTTTTGTATGGAGTACCTGTCAAAGAGTTCCTGTAGCTCCTATTTCAACATCAGTTGAGATCTCTTCTGTTGCTGAAGTCCCTTTAGGAAGGGTTAGAAGGTGCTTTGCTTCAGCTTATAAGCTTAAAAAAGCAAACAGGATATTAAAAAGTATAAACTGGATTGAAGCTAATTAGAGTAATAGCCCGTATTACAACATAAAATATTGTACGCAACTATGGCAGATATTTCTGTAAAACAAAATGAGAGTGGGAAGGATCTTGTGATTTTGAAATGGAATCAATTAGTACAAGGGGATAAATGTTTATCTGGGAAAAGAAATAATGCTTATTCGAACTTGCATGGAAATAATTAAAGACTTACATAAGTTCTTATTCTCCTTTATGCTACCCTGGGGAGATACTCCAGGGTAGCACACTTTAAATAGAAGGACAGGCTGCTAATCTCCTATCAAAAATATGACTGTTTTCTTTGGATTCCTTGCTACATCATGTCAGTGAGGCAATGAAGTTAATGGAGATGTGCAGATGAACATATTCTGAAAGCTACAGCTGTGGCAGTTGTCCTGCTCTTTCTTAAATGGGGTTGTCTCCCCTTCTGGAAATTGTGGTGGTGGTCAGTCTTAAACAACAGCTCCGTGTTAGCAGACCTCATTGGAGACAGTATTTCTGTGGTATCAAATGGAGTATGAACAGTCTATAAGCATTTAAAACTTGCTTAGAAAAAAAAAATGCTTAGAAGTATAAAGCATGAAGTTTGAACTTATGTTGTCTAGCCACAGTTCCCTGTGATATGTAGTTTTGGCATTTGGTATGGAAACTCTGCACTTGAGCTTGCTCTTAACGCTTTTAACAGGCGTAAGGCTTTTTGTCTGTTAGAATACTTTTTCCTATCAGAGGTTCCTGATGAATGATACACCCAAAGATACCAGTCAAAGTCATTCCCTTCTTCCTGACTATATGTTAAGGCTGAATATCAATCGTTGCAGTAATGTTACAGTAACAAAACAAACCTTATCAGTGCTCCTTCTTCTGCATGGAGTTCTAACAGGGAAGGTTGGGTAGGAGCTGCTGGCATTCCCCCTCCTGGTGAGCGATAATTCATCTCAACTATTAAAAAATTCACTGTTCCCAGGTACCTGAGTGTCTGGGACAAATTTCAGTGAGAGTTAAGTCTTGTTTTCGCTTGTCAGGGTTGGATATGTTTCCTCATCTACTCAGCATGTTGACCATGAGTTAAGTCTCTTAAGCAGCTTTTAACTATTTCTAGCATAAATCTGATGCTGTAGAGTTTGTACTTGCACTATTTCAAGTCTTGCTTTTTGATGTAAGTTCATCTTTCTCTCAAAGCTTTCTCTTATAAAATTGAGTTTATGAAGACAGATGTCTTCTTTCCAAGTAATGTATCATTACCCCTTTTACTAGCTAAGTGCAACTGTGGGATCTTCTACTGGAATAGCTAGGAAGTAATAGGCCCTTCAGTGTGACCTTCAGAAAGTAAAGAAGTAATAATGGAGGGGAGGCAAGGCATGAGCTGATGTAGACCATGTATACTTGATTTCCTATTCCATCCTTCTTATGGGAAACCTGAATAGTAAAAGGTAGTTTAGCCTCAGTGAGGCAGAAGCACCTGGTTATTGCAATTTTGCAAAAATGTTCCAATCTGTCTCAAATATATTATAAAGAGGTGCCAGATCCATTATTACGAAATTCCAAAATCCATATGGCATTTATTGAAGTAAATGCACCAGTCCACATCTCCTATTATTTCAGCATGCTCGTTGAGTTTGCCAGGTAGCCCGTGCAAATGACACTTAATTAAAATTTTTTTGGAACTCCCATTTTTAATAAAAGTGTAAACAGGAAAGAAAAGTGTGATGTCTGCAACCTCCTCCCTTTATGTATTTGCAGGTCATGTTTGCATTCTGAGTTTTGCAGCCCAAATTTGCAAACTCTTGACCTAAAAAAAATCTTAACTGTCATGGGAAGTATGATGCTAGAAATGACAGACTACAGACTCTTCCCCTGCCACCCACTTCCCTTTTTTACTAATAAAGAGAAACAGATCTCTGCTATTTTCTTTATTAAAATGATTATTGAAGCAACTGTTATATTCCTGTTTGAGAAGATTGGTAAGGTTTGTGAAGTGAATCAGGATTTTGCTTGTTCAGTAATAGCTAAGACAGATACATTTTGCTACCACTTATTATTTCTTTAAAGTAGTAAAGGAAAATATTTTAACTTTACAGTGCTGTAACTCTCCACAGGTGATGTACTAGGAGATGTCTGGATACTAAGTTGCTTTTTTTCTTATTTTTCTTGTAAAATGTCTGTAACCTTGTAATAACCCTACTAAGCAAAATCTAGAAGAAAACAAACTGTATGTTTTATTAAGTTGCAGTATGTATGTAGATACTGGAATAAGGATTAAATGGTGTAGAATAAATTGTTCATTTTGGAAAAATATATAAGCAGATTGGTACCATTCAGATGAAAATATGAGCCCAATTGAGACTGAACGAACATGTGTTAAAATCAACATGTCTCAAAATGTTGTCTGACAATGCATTGAGATGAATTCTTGTTTTACACTCAAGGTTTCTTTTCCCCACCCTCCAACTCAGTGAATAAGGATCTAATGTTCTTGTTCTTCAGTGACAATGAGTGGATGAGTGGGGTTTTTTTGTTTAGCTTTGGTTTTGTGCACAAGTGAATATTTTCTGGGTGATGAAGGCAAACTAACATTTTGATCATATGGCAGTAGTATTTTCAGGTCCTGTTTAACTGGAAAGTTCAGCTAAATCTGTATGGCTAATATTAGTTCTGCTGTTTCTGAGAAATGGAAGATTTAAAGATAAATTCTATTCCTTGGATGAATGACCACTTGCAGTGTGTCAGTGAAGGCCCCACACCATTGCCATGCAGAATACAGCAAAAAGCACTGGCATGGGAATTGTCTGCCTGAGATGCTTAATTAGTTTGATGGGCAGAGTTACAGAAAAATAAATAAAATGCCAGTGGGGATGGTGAAAAGACACAAAATTGCTCCCTTCTGAAGGCCCTGGAGAAAGGGTAGATTTTTCCCTTCACCAAAACTGAGTGGCTTTGCTACTGCTGGGGACAGCATTGGGCCTGTGAGTGTTGTGATTTAAAAAAAAAAAAAACCAAAACTCTTGATTTGATGCTGGCTGCTCTGCTAAAGCACTCAGCCTCTGTGTTCCCTAATGACCACTTGGATCAATGGTTTAACAGGCCAGAATATTAAGGTAGTGAATGAGCAATGTAGCTGTGTGTGCAGGGTAGGAAACTGTGCTTATTTAAGTAGGGGTTGCTCTCGCAGAGGTGAGAGCACAAGAGCAATATCCTATATGCTCTGGTATAAAATCGACTTGAAAATCACTAGAATGGTCAAGAAAAGTAGCTTTTTATCAGTTATTAATTAATATAAATCCTTCTCACAAGCTGTTGGCTCTCAGCATTCTGTCTCTCATGAGGGTTTAAATCTTATTTTGACTGAACACATCATTCTTTATTAACCAGTTACATGCTTGTGCTGAATTTCAGATTAAGGGATGGTAGACAACCTAGAAACAATTACGTTTGTCCTCCCTTCCCAATGTACTTTTTTTAAACATCTCAGAAAAAAATGTCTGTAGCAATGAACTAGACCAGAGGTAAACAGAGTTAAGATGCAGTATCTTTTAGAATTTTTCAAATGTAGCCTCAAAAGATGTTAAGATGGTTAATGTAACTACTGCTTCAATATTGAAGTCCTTCTTGTACCAACACTGCTTTAAGGTATTGGCACACAAGGAATTAGAGTTACTGATACTACTTTTCATATTTAATTATATCCTAATAGTTTTTCATTGTGTCAACTCTTTCACAACTAGAGATATTTGTCCCTAAATCTTTAATTAGAGTGGTTGGCATTTTATTTAGTTAGAGTTTTGAATCATCTCGGATATCACAGAGGGTGGCAGCAGAGTCTCTCTGCACAGATGGGCTTGGACTTCTGAGCCAAGCTTGTGGGCTGTTTCTAGAGACAGAAGAGATGCAGGGAGTAAATACCCACTGTTGTGCTACCCACTCAGAAGCTTCCAATTGAAAAATCCCTTTGAGAGTCTATTTTGTCCTTGCAGTTCTGATTTTACCAGTTCTTTAATTTAATGTAGGATCAGGTAATAATATAAACTGTATCCCCTAACTGTCTTCATCCACGGACCTGTTTTATTAATAATATTAGGTATTCAGCTCTTAAATTCCTTTTCTATTACATGATAAATTCCTATAGTATTATGTGATCAATTTACTGTAACCCTTAACTAGGACATTTTACCAGAAATGATAGCAGTATGCACCGAACAGAGAATATAGCAATCAAATTCTGAATTTTGTCTTGAAATGCACCTTCCTATTATATTTCTCCCTTTGGGAAGAAAGTCCAGGATGAATGCTCAGACGTGGGCTATTCATAGTGTGTAGCTCACAAAGAGGTTTAATCCCAGCATCTGATAAACTGTTATTTAAGTTTTTGGCAGTCATCATGAGTTTTAAATCCCACCACAAAGATTCAGCTTGAATGTTTTCCTAAGGATCGTTTCCAGGAATGAAATGATACGAACTGCTTTTACCTGCACATTTGTATCCCTGTTTTTCTTATGGCATGTTAGACTTTATGACTATCTGAACAGGAAATCGTAATTGTGGTCTTGAGTTTCTGTACACAGTGCTTCTCTCCACATAAAGTTAGCAGTGGAAGAAAATGTGTGTGCTTGCTATTGTGTATGATAAAAAATAGTTCCATAAAAATAAGCCAGCTGTGCAAGACTAATTGTTATATGATCCAGTTATCAGTTAAATGCTTAGTGAAATACTTGACTTTAATGCTGAATAACTGGGAAGAATTGTGTGGGTTTATTTGTTTTGCTCTCATAGGAGGAGATAATGAATCTTCTTGAAATACCAACAGGCTGAAATGTAAATGCAACCTGTATTTCCAATACTTATAGGCAGTGAAGTAATGAATATTTTCTTATTAATGTAAATGAGCTAGGTAAGAACAATTGATTTCTTCTAGGAATTAATTGGACATGATCAATCCCTAAAACAAGTGTGACAACAAAGTCATTCATCAGCCGCTTAATGTTGCGATAGCCTAAGCTTGCCCTTTCAGCTAGGAAAGGATGCCATGCCCTGGGGAAAAGCCTTTTAAATCATTATGCTATTGACAAAAAATTGTGTACTGTTCTCTCTCACAGCCTCATCAGTCTTAATGTCGAGGAGCAAATTGCTGAGTTCAGATGTTCTATAATTGGCCTTGTAAATGGTATCTCTCTTCAAGCTTAAATTTCTTCTACATAATAAAAATATAAGGGGTAAGGAAAGCTAAATTTACAATATATTAAGAGTGACAGTGAGGTGCTTAGTCTGGCCCAAATGCTTGAGAAAACAGATGGAGTTATCTTCCTACCTACAGAAACACCACCAGGGTTTGTGTCCTTTCAAAGCAGTTGCGTTTGTATCCTAGAAGGGTCGATGGTGCTCCTGAGGACGTGCTTAGCATTCTGCCGAGTTGGAAGTTTTTATGGTGTTGGAGGAACATTTTCTACTTGAAACTAAGGGTCTCAATAGCTGCGCAAGGATCTTTAGGCGTTGGAAGTGATAAACTAGAAAATGTCATAATTTAATTTGTCTAGATCTTTTTTGACTCATTCTTGAGTAAGAAGATGCTTTTTGCTGGATTCTGCCCATGAAATAATCTGACCCATCATTTGTTTATTTGCTTCAAGGTAATTAGGTTTGCTTTCCCCCACATGCAACAAGCACCTTCCCTTTTATTCCTCATAAATGTGCACGAAAATCCATTCAGGTTGAAAGATAATATACATTAAGGGAATGCCAGGATGATCGTTGTGCAGAAAATAATTTCTTTAATGTGAAACTAGAGTTTCTTACTACTACTGGAGTAGTCCAGTAAACGCTTGCCCTATTTTTAAATTAGTTTTGTAACAAGTTACTGCACAAGCCAAAATTCAACAAGTTGATAGAAATCCCTACACCTTCAAATGGTGTGCCAAACTGTCATTTAACACAAAAAACACAGAGCAGACCCTGCAGCAGGAAGTGAAAGCTTGAAACAGTTAAAAGTAAGATTCTGTTTTCTGTAAGGGTAAGATTATCAATTTAATGGAAAAATTTATCAGTGCTTTTTGTGGTTTTCATTGCTTGCTTACAATCCTTTGCAGAGACTCGGTGTCTTCCTAAAATATGCTTTTTTTATTTCAAACAAAAGTTTCTTGGCTAAAAGTAGGGCCAAGCAGGTGAAATCCTATGGCTTGTTAGGAGAAAAAGTGAAGATTAGGGGAAGGGAAAAAAAAAAAAAAAAGAAGCAAAGAAGCAACAATTTATTACATTGGTTATTGTTATGAATTTGGGTACTCTGGATCTTCCTGATGTAAGGTTTGCAAAGATGTGTGGCTGTGTTCAAGGCCACGTGTTCCTGGGTGATGCATTTAACAGCCTGGACGCAGCACAGACCTGTGAGATGAGTGGGAGCGTGATCCTGCTGTTGGTACTGAGAGTGTTGTGGTGGGTTTTGTTTGGGCTTTAAGCATGAGTTCTTACTGTGTGAGGCGAAGATCCCAGCTCTGTGCTGGTAGCAAGCCTGTGAGCTCCAGAGGTGGCACAGTGGGCAGGCTTAAACTGGGCATGTGTCATCATCCATCTTGCAAATCATTTGCTGTAAATATGTGGATATATTTCAAGGCCCAAGGAGACAGACACAGCTGGAGAAATGGTTTATATTGCCAGAAGACTTTTGCCACTATTATTAGAGCCAACATATTGTTCTTTGTTTCAGAGTCGACTGAAAGGCTGAAGTGTGTGGTCGCATAGCACAGGCCAGGAGAGGATACTGGCTTGGGAAGCATGAGGTCACTGTGTGAGTTCTGCAGTGTGTTCACAGTGCTGCAACACTACTACTGAGTGTGAGCTGCTGTCATCTTGCTTCCTGCCACTGTTGCCCCATTTTTGTGCTTTTGGTTTGACAACAAAAAAATGGTTTATCTGCACAGCAGTGCATCCCACCCAAATAGTGGTTGGGTACTGTTCTGGCATGTGCCCTTTCCCACTGGGAAATTCTGCATCTTACTGTTTGTCACACCCCATGACACTGACCTCCTGTTAATGGTGAGTGTAGTGTAGAGCACGTGGCTCATAATGATGGAAGCTGCAGGTGCAATCTTTTGAAGTGATCGTTGTTTAAGGGTGTTGGAGTCCATCCAGTAAAAGTGAAAAAGTAAGATTTATCTGGATCAGGCTTAATACTACTTCCTCTTGTATGTAATTGGATTTTTGTCACTGACTGTAATTGAGCAAGATAGAGCATGAATTTTGGTGTGAAATGTAACAGACAATATCACCACCAAAGCAGGAAGAAATGCTGCACTTATTTTTGAAAGACCATACAAATGTGTAGGGCAGGAGCTCCTATGTAAGGAATTTGTAATGTGAATAAGTAATTGTTTCTTTTAAGTAACTGAAGAATGATTTCTAAGGTGTTAACTCTGGTAACATAAAACTCTCATCTCCACACCTTCCATCTAAGTCAAGTTTTCTAAAACTTTCTCTTTGTCCTATGACTTTCTACATATGACAATGTTTATACCTGTTCAATCTGAGAATGGGGAAAAATGGCATAAATCATTCTTGTCTGTGTCCTCAGTAATGTCAAAACCACATGTCATTGATACTGCTAGTTCAAGACTGTCATTGGAAACATGAAATAAATTGCAAAGGACTAACAGGAACAGTTTACAGAAGGTGTGTTATCCAAACGTAGACACATGCACACTCCACCAGTCAGCGGGCATATGGTTGAATCTGGAATTACTACGGTAACTTCAGGTAATGGTGAGTATGCACTGGCCACTAATTACAACAGGAAAACACTGGCCCCTGTATGCTGCACTGACAAATTGCTCCCAGTGGTATCTAAGCTATTTCACTGTTGTCATTACAGCCTCTAGCAAAGTCAGGATATTTGAAAAGAGTATGATGTCTGCAACCTATTAAAGATATTATATCCCTATTTATAGTCCAGTTCCACGAATAGAAAATTCCAACAGAAGAAAGTTTACTCTAGAAATTTTGGAATATGGAGCTTTTAAAGGCAGTTGTGTTCAGTTTATGGGCCAGGTATTTAGAAAAAAGCAATTAAAGCCACCTTGCTCATTAACCTTTCAGTTCCTCACAGAGCACTTTAAGCACAAGAAAGTGATTGCATTTGTAATGCTTCAGTGAACTAGACCTCTTCTCTGTATGTGTGTGTGCGTTGTATTAGAGCGCAGTCTCTAAACACTTGCATGTGGTTTTGTTCTACCACAATTTAACTGATACGATGATCTTCTAAACTCTTCGAGCTCATGGAATCCCGTCTCCTTTTGCCATGTGCTTTGTTCAGTCCTTTTTACATTGGCTTTGCAAAGGTATAATGCCAGCAATACCTGGCATAACTTCATTACCATGGTTATTGCTAGTTTGCAGTGGCTGGGAAGATTCCACGAATCATAAGCAATGGCAAATCTAGTCAATGATTTATAGAATGGCTATTTTGACTTCTGTGTTATAAGTTGGAAGAAATTACAGCATGAGTATTATTCCTCTATTGCTGTTTGAGTATGATGAGCACAACAAATTATTACTCCATTTAAAAGGTATCTGAGGTGGGGAACAAAATCTATATCCCATGCTGTTGGCCCAAGAAATAGGTTAGCTGAACCAGAAATCATTATTTTAAAACAATGTATGGGTTAGCAAAAGAGGCAGTTTGAAAAGTATTCTTATTCTCAGAGGCTAATTAGAATTAGTGTGTGCTGGTAGGAATGATGTCCTTAGGTTAATCTTTTCATTTTCTTCCAACAACAATTAAAAATAATAGATAAAACCCATAAAAGGTAAAAGAAAGATTTTTGCTGTCTTCTAGTTGCAGAAAAATAACCCATATGTTGGATTAAGTTTTTCCTCCTCCAGCCTTCGTGAAGGCATATCCAAATAAACCTAAAATACAGAGCCTCTTAAAATGCAAATGTTTTTCATCATCTTGGCAGCTGTGACACACAATCGTAACACACCTGATGAATCCTTGTCACTACAAAAGCTTCAGGCACAGTGGCATTTTGCTCTTTATGCTGAAGATCATGACTTCAGTGTTTGGTGAACATTGCACATGTACTCGAGGTAAAAAGTTCAGCTACTGATTAAGGTCTGGAAGGAACTTTTTTCCAACGAATTAGAAGAGACCTTTGGATTTCATTTCACTTTGTATTTAGCTTTATATTCTGTAGTGTGAGTTGTCACTGCAAGTGTTGGAAATGTTGGTTCTTCTAGTCTCCTCTTCTTAGCCTGTTGCACACCACAGTACAGCATAACTAAAATGGTTTGGTCCAACTAAGGCAACTGGTCACAGGTAGAGAGTTCTTGAAATGTAATGGTAAAAATAGGGTTTTCATATTCTTGTATGAGTTGCCATGCTATTTGATATACTTTTTAAAATACTTTTTTACAAAATTTCAATCTGTAGGCCTGCCTGTACTTCTAGACATACAAGTGTTTTTTTAAGGAAAAATATCAGTGTGAGAGCATTTTCATCACAGAATAATGTGTTTGTATTATGAAATTGTATATTTAAATGTAAAATGCACTCGCTTCAGTTATCAGCCAAGAGTTATATCTTTTAATTGAACTAAGCTCTAAAGAATGAGCACAATGGCATTGTCACTCTTACAAGTGAAGGGAGAACGTCAAGTACAGAGAAATCAAATGACTTGTGTAGTGATACAGGGAGTTTGTGGCAGTTGGCTGCTTGATGCAGCTATTTATATCTCTTGGTCTCATTGCAAATCTTGCTTAATTATGAGACAAGATGTTTTAAATGTTTCACAGCAGTTACAAGGCAACTTTTAAGAAAAAGCAAATACCCTTTTGATGTTAGCAACAAAATTGTTCATCACGTGAACTGTTGTAGACTTCATCTAGGCAACTTCCTTATTCCTTTGGCACTCATATGGTAAAAAGTAATTAAGTTCATATGAAGCAAATGGAAAATGGTAGCTTTTCCACCAAAATGAAATGCTGAAATCTGAATGAATGATGAAGCCTTTAGAATTAGTGGCACATTACTGTAGTGAACTGAGAGAGTGACCTGCCCTGAAGGAACAGGGAAAAGCAATAATGTTCATGTCCCATCTGTCAGGAAGGTGTAGGAGACATTTCTTGTTACATAATGGCTGTCCCGTTCCTTGAAATATTGTGGGGATTAGAAAATACCTTGCATAATTTATGTACACCATCTCTATTCCAGAACCGTACATTACTGTTCCCACAGACAGATTACACTGACATGCTGAACCACATGTATGGTTTATGCAGGTAACATAATACTTTCAAATTATATGTGCTGTGAGCCAATAAAATTAGTATGGGGTACTTATGCAATAGCCTCATAACAGCTAAACTAACAAAGGTTTATAAAATACTTCTCTCCTAATTTTTCATGGGGCAGTCACTGTTTTTTATTTTTTTTCCCTTAGCTTTACTAATGAAACGCAGCATTAGAAACCAGCTCTGTTATTAGCCAAAATGCTGGTGTTCTCAGGCATATATGGAATTCCATTCTCCTATCTCTTCTCAGATATGAATTTCTAGGATTCAAGGACCAAAATTTCAGCTAATACAGAATTGCTGCAGAGCTATGACAAGTTACACCCGTTTAGAATCAGGCTTCTTGAAAGAGAAAATAGATGATAATTTTAGATAAATTTTCTCAGATGGCATTTTACTGTTCCATCAGTTTTTATTTATGCATGGGCAGCCTGTATTATTTTTCCAAATACTTCCACTGGTTCACTTCCAAAACCATTACTGGACCATTTTGTTCCATTAGGGCTTTGTTTCTTTGTTTTGGGGGGTGCGGGGTGGCTTTCTTTTTTGAGAGCATCCTGCTGGTACAAAACTACTGGCACAATTTGACTTCTTGCAAGTAGTTTACCAAGACCAATAAATCTATCCAGGGGTCTATGAAAGGACAAGAGGATTGATTCTTTCTGCTGTATCGGGGTTGTCTGCTGCTGAGGCTAGAGAGCTGGAGCCAAGATGTGGCAGCAATAGGCCAGCGATACACACCTTGTCTGTCCACCTGGGAGTTGCGGCCGGGTGCTGAGTTGTGCCAGCTAAGTGGCAGCATTAGTATCTTTTCTGCGCAGCCTGTTGTGTCCCCATGAGGAGCAGCCCAGCTCTTCTCTTGCCCTGGAGGATGGGTCTTCCCATCAACTCTGCTTCCAGCCCAGTAATGCCATGCTTGCACAGACCTACGAGCCTTACTGCTGCTGCAGGAGGTGGCCTGGCCCGCCTGCCCCCTCTTAGCAGGAGGCTAAGCGCTTGGGTGGTCGTGTTGTTACGTGGGTGAGAGGCCCTGCTAGCCTGGTGCACCTTAGATTTTGCTGGAATCATTTCCCATTTTGCTTTACCTTGTAGCCTGAGAGTGTGTGTGCTAGAGCAAAGGCAGAAGATACATATATGGGAACATAGGGCTGCTGTGGGGGATATGTGCAGCAGTTTCTTTTGGCAGCATTACTGTTTTATGCTTTCTTCAAGTATGCTCTTCAGAGTGTATTTTCTTCATTCTAACCAACAGTTTAGAAAATGAGTAAACATTGTGATTAGGTGAAAAACACTGGGAAGGAATGGAGTTTCTTCTTTCACGTTACCCCGTTGCAAAAGTACACAAGCTGGGCTGTCTTTAGGAATTAGTCATTCAGATGTGATAGGCTGAAAGATGGTAACTTTCATGTTTTGCTGAATCAGCTCAGACTTATTCTAAAAAGTACATTATTGCTCTCACTTCAATTGAGTCCTTTTCAGTTTTTAAAGTCCTATTTCATGATTTGAAGTTGTTTGCTTTCCATTTAGAAGAAATACTTCTTACTGTACAAGATAGGACTTGAGAAAGCTATAGATCTAATAAATAAGAGGAAACCAGGTCTACTTCCATTTCACACCTCTTGAGCAGTGAAACCGCCTGGGACAGAAGACAATGATTTAATATCTGTTCAAGACTTTCAGGATTGACACTTGTTAAAATTCATGTTTCACAGTTATATTTTAAATTTGTATTTCTGGCCATTATTGTACTATAATAATTGAAATAGGTGTAACCTGATTGAAGTGAAATCTTCCCACCTTTACTACTATATTAAATTTGTAGAAGAATGTAATAGCACTAGGTGTGTTTGCTGGTAAACTTTCAACTGATTAGTTAAGCTTTCTCTCACACCTAAACAAACACACCCACATGCGCTGTTCTCCGGTAACTGTAATCTGAAACTTTTCCATGCTGTAAAATCAGTAGGTGGTTGCTGTCAGCAACAGCATATTTGTTTTATATTTTTCTGCAATAACTATCAGTCTCGGAAAAAAAATCAGAGAAATTCAATTCTACACAAATAAAATGGGAAAAAGGCAGGTTTGGTTTTTTTTTTAAATTATATTAAATATCTAGCACATGATAAAATTATGCTGATTCCCATAAGCCATATTACCTGATTATCTGAAATATTTGACCATTAATTTATGGACTTGTTAGATAATTTACTTTTCTAGCATTGTGTGTAACTGTACAGACACATTTTGCCATCCTATCATCAGTATTCTTAACACAAAGAAGTTTTGGTGATAGAAATGTAAGGAGAATAACGCTGTAGGAATTTAATGCCATTTCAGTGATGTATGTGAAAATCCCCATGGAAACTTAGTGGTCTTTTCATTGATTTCTGTGCCTTGATTTCTTGAGTGTTCCTTCACATAAATGGCCTCGGGTTTTTCCATTATGTTTTAACACTTTTGTGCTACCCTGAATGCTTCGTAAATCAGCAGGTAGGGTCATTGGTTCCTCCTGTGTTGTAGATCTTTATTTATAGGAAATATCTATTAATATCTGTTCAGAAATTGTCATTTGTAAAATAACTGATGCTTCAAAGAAAAGAAATCTTAAGCATGAACTTTGTTTCTTCTGCTGTCAGTGGTACAGACCAGTATGGAAAGGACTTTATAGCTCAAACTCCCAGCCCCAATAACAGCAAGCAACTGCTTTCATTAGGTTTCCTGGTTTTTGTTACTGTATGTCAGGAAACAATAATATGTAGACTTAAATTGCAAGTGAAATCCTGACTCTGTTGAGTCACAGTAATATATCTATTGACAGGGTCCAAATTTCCTCATTCATGTTCTTTTGACATGAAAGAATATACAGACTTAACAAAGTGTTACAGAATAGGACTGCCCAGGTGGTCATCTAAATATATGAGTTCTTTGCAGGGTTGTGGTTTGTTGGTTGTTTTTTTTTGGGTTTTTGTTTTTTTTTTTTCCCCCCAGGCTCTGTATTTTGGGACAGTACCATGACCTTTCTGCCACATCAAACAAGGAGGGTCAGAATATCTCAGTAAAAACAGATTTGGAGCCAAATTGCATATCTGACTCAAAATTCTGTTCTAAAAGATCTCGATTGATCTTGCAATATTCTCTCTGAATTCACAGGCACAAGTACAAAAGGATTCTAGGAGAGAGTAAATCAGATATTGCTTTTGGTACAATCCAGGGTGGGTTTTATGATCTGGAAAATCAGATTACTAGTTCTGTAGTCCCCCTGATAAAAGTAATTGGTAACAGTTCTGGTATGTATAATGAGTTGAGAACACCTGTTTATAGATACAGAGCTTTTATCAGAATTAGACTTCACTGCATTTCAATTGGATGCTATTTGTACATGGCAGAAACTTTGGGAAGTGTCTCCTTTTTCGGGTCAGTTTTTACCCTGCTACTGGGCAGGTTAGCCAAGGGAATTGAATCAGCTGGGGAATTATGGAGCCCAGGGGATACAAAAGGCTGAGCCAGGTGTGAATAGGTGACCTGCTGCACCATGGGCCAGAGAAAGAGGGATTTCCAAGACAGTCCCACTCAGCATCTACTTGGGATGACTGTGATGGGGGTGGACCCCTAAGGCATTCTGGTGCTGGGTGAGAGGCTGGCACTGGTAGGAGCAGAGGATATGGGGGCTGGGGGCTGACTGCAAGTGGGCACTGACCAGCTCTGTGTGGGGGCACTGGGGGCACCTAACGTGTTTAATTTACTTTTTCCTTTCCCCTTTTTCCTTGCCCCCCTCCCCCCCCTTTAATGCTAGTATGTCTTTTTTTCTGTCATTCTCATTATACTTCCTTTCTAATCCATTTAATTATTCTACAGATATACACTTTCCCTTTCCTCCATGAATAAAAACCTGCAAAGATTAGATGTAGATTCTTTTTTTTTTTTTTTTAACAGAAGCTGGTGGCTGGCTCTAATGGGATGAGCACGATGACATTTTAAAGAATGCCAATTTCTCTCTACGTTTTGCTGTAAGGCTGAAATTAATCTTGTGCAAAAGGCAGCATAAGGTCTATTCACACCTTATTCTCACTTAAAACATTTAAGTTAGAATTAAAATGAGATCTTATATGGCAGTTTATTATTGAACTGTAATTGTGCTTTTAAGAATGGTTTAATTATTCAACAAATGCACAGGCTTTTTTGTATATATTCTTAACATTTCACACTTGGATTACTTATTTTATATATTTGAATCTATCCTGCTATAACACTGTAGCTGAGCTTTCTCCTGTTTTATTATGTTGACTTTTTGTCATTTTTTAAATTACTATAGTCAATACTAACTCTATTTTCTTTCTTTGCCTTTTTGTATCTTCCCAGGGTGGATTTCTATCTGTTTGAATGAAGAGTAAATTAACATATAAATCCATCTTCAAATGCTTTCAATTCCTTGCCACTCTACTATTTAAGTAGAAAGCAGTAATTAGCACAGTATTTTTCAAGAATTTATGCAAATATACTTAATATTAAAAAAGTATGTATAGCATTAAATAGAGCAGCTTAATTACTTTTCATAAAACTTTTATATGCAAAGTCTGTACATTATGATTAAGTTTTTCACAGCTACAGACACACAAATATTATCTAATTCATCAGAATAAACTTATTCCAAAACAAATTTCGAATACACTTATTGAGTTATGCTGGTCAGAACGTGAAAGCAGGATTTCTGTTCTAACCTTTAAGAGCTTAATGTTTACATGGCATAAATAATAAGTGACAGTCATTTTACTGAAGGTAAATGCCATGGCAGAAAAGTTGCATCCTCATTATTGATGGTGAAACCTGGTAGTTATCATAAGCAAAAATTTTTGTCATTCCTATAAAGCCAAGAGGATGATGTGAGCAAAATGTTGGGTTTGTTTTTTCCTTTCTCTCCCTCCTTGTTCTTTCCATTGCTGTCACTTCTATTGCAACAGTGCTGTTGGTGCTCAGCTAGCCTCAAGGTCCCGGTTGTGTTGTGGAGTGAGAGACATGAGGATCACCCTGTGTCAGAGCACCTATGCACCTGTGGATACTGGTCATGATCTTGTACAAGCTTGGTCCTTGTGTGCTCCTAAGTGTGAAAAAAAGCTCTTGTTAGGACAGGCTGAGCTTTAGCCAGCTGTTGGTAGGGCTTATTAGCTTGGTTGAGATACCTCAGGTCACCTGGCCTGACCTGCAGAGTGGAGTAAAACTGCGGCTTAAGTTAATGTCAAAGGATATTGTGGTAGCAGAGCTGTAGCAGATCCTTGTGTCAGAACTGCTGGCCCACTAGGAGCCCCCTAGGCAGCCGTGTATGGTGAATATACAAGTAGGAAAATAATTGAGGGTTTGTACCATAGTTATTTCAGGCCACTAAACCAACATACCTACAGCTAAGGAATCCTAAAGCAAAAATTTACTAGGTGGTTCATGATATGGTTATTACCAGCTACCATAGAAATCTTCAGGGCATTTAATTATTATTTTAGTATTCATTATTTCAGTGACAAATGAAAATTGAGCTCTGTTAAATGTTGTTTATTTTATTTCCTTGGGGTCTTTACCAAGAACAGTAATTCATCTTTTTTTTTTTTTTTCTGTAAGCCCCGTGATGAATTAAAACATTCAAGTTCATTAATTAAAATGTTTCCTTCTCTGCTTATTTTAACATGACACACAGAGTTGATTACCTTTTGCCTGAGTATGTTTTGGAAGATTGATGGTTCAGCTTTGCTAAGTTATAACTTTCATAAAGATGTTCTCTGAAATTATTTCAGTGGCAAGGTCTTGTTCCGTAAGGTATCATACTACTTGAATCATAATATGATATGGATTACAATAAAGACTTTGTGCTAGATTGCCACACTCTGCAATGTAACAAGAGGGGGAAGCAGAAAAAAACTTTTATGTTTCCAAGCTTTGCTGTCATGAGTAACAGATGAAGAAGTATAAAGGTGATTAATGGCAGGGTGCTCTGCAGAAGAGATGTGGTAGCTGTGGGGAGCATTGCTCTTAACTGTTTTAAAACCTGCTGCTGGGGTGCCCACATGAATACAGGAGCTCTTTGCAAATCAGTCCGTGTGTAGATACATGAAAATGTTATTTGCCTTTAAAATCTATATTTGAAAATTTTACATGTTGCTTTTAAAAATTCTTACGGTTCTTTGAGCTTATGAAGATGCATCCCCTAATTTAGAGAGTTTAGTTTCTCTAAAAAGAAACTCCTTCTCCTGGCTATGAAAGCAAAGAGGTATTCAGCAGTGGTTAAGAGGCAGAAGGGCCAAGGCTTTTGGAATGCTGCATGTAACATGAGAATCCCTTGAGCAGAATGGAGGGACCATGCAGTCAGTGCCTCATATTCCCACTTGCCTACAGGGATATAGTTATGCAATTTTAAATGCACTTTTTATTAAACTCATAATATTTTCCTTATTAATTCTATAACATTTCAGAGAGTATTTTTGCACGTATTTATATAGAGATAGTGAAGTATATATAATTTTTATATTAAATTTTTATTAAGCATTCAATACTTGAAAAATATTTTTCGAATCCAAAACTGAAGGGTATTTAACTATTAGAAGTGCAAATATCATGAAATTGCATTTTTGAAATAAAGTTGACTAAAACTTAGGAGCAAACAGTTCCTTAACGTACAAATTGAAGCTCATTGAGCCATTTGTAGTTGCTGGGCAGCTGTCAGGGTACCCTGCGTGCTGGAATGCTGCTTAGTTTTGGTGCTGGAAAGGTGGGTGCCCGAGTGGCTGATCTTCCTGCCGGGGGCCGAGGTTTGCTGTGGAGGGGGAGGAAAGCAGCAGCTTGTGCTGAGCAGAGATTTAGTGCCGTCAATGCTGTGGTCCGGGCGCTGTTTCAGGAAAGCTGTTTTGCTGTGCTGGAAGAGTGTAGCATTGCTGCGTTTTTGAAGAAGCCAGCATGCCTGTTGGTGATCTTCAGAAATGGCCTCTGCACTTTTTCATAATTTTATGGTATTGTTCTTTGAGCAATTCCTGAGCAAAGTGAGAACCAGTTCAGAGCGGCTAATTCCTCTTAGTCAGACTGGAGGAATCCTCGGCATTTTCAAGCCATCTGTGTTTGCTTTTCATGTTCTAAGAGATCTCTAAATGCACATTTTGTTGGGGTTTTTCTGGAATTCCTCACAGGTTTAAGTGCTGGATCATTATGGATTCCGTTCCTGTGGATTCTGTCCATTGAGCTGTGGGACTTGTGGGTAGTATTCACAGTTACTTATTTCAAGTCTGCAATACTTAAATAAAGCATCTCTCCTCAATTCTGATTGCAATTTTCAGCTTCCTCTTGATATTGGCAGATTGCAAGATTGTATTTTTTTTCCACATTACTTCCTTTGTATCCGGGTGCCATAATGTAATAAGCCTTTTGGGTACTCCTGGAGTGTTTTCTCTGTTCAGTTTATGGGCAGCCTTGATGAGAAGGCTCTGGCAGTTTGCAGCTGTTTTAAATAGGATTGAGATCAGAATTTTGGAGGGCTTCAGAAAGGGTCTGTCCTGCTGGGACACAAACCACTGTGAGATGACTGGAGAACTTCCAGGCTAATATGAAGTAGAGATGTGTCCATAAGAATGTTATAAACAAAGACCTAATGAGCATTGAACTTTATATGCTTTCAATATTGATAATAGAATGCACATTGTCACAAAGAGCTGTGCTCTGCAGATGTAGCTTACTTCAGTGCAGATGAATCAAGCTTAGCAGGAACTTAAGTCTCCTCCTCAAACCAAGTATGGACAAGTCATATATTACAGATGTAGTGGGAAGTCTTCACCTGTTGGAAAACAACCCCTGGTGCAGCAAACACAGCCAGGCTACAGCTATATTAACTAATGATCTGGCCCAGTGAAGGTTTAAGGCAGTATCTTTCTTTTCTGTTGAACAGTAAAAAATGCTTTTAATTTTGTCTGTACTGGTCTTAGTGAGTGGTGAACTAATTCTAACACTCATTACTCACTGAATTAAGGAATACCTTAAGTTCATTGCACAATGGTCAGATACTGCAGTGCAAAATAAATCATGGGCCCTTTTTACATGCCTTTTTACGTGCCTTTGCTTGTATAAGTAACACTGGTCACAAGAACAAACCTTACTTTATGTAAAAGTCAATAATTAAATATATTTACGTTAGGATCTTCAACTGACACCATTGACTGGGATAGATTGGAAGAACATTTTTTGTGGAGTATTTATTACAATATGAACACTCCTAGGAACAAAGAAGGGATCATCTTCACCATGAAGGCTGTTTGCTTGGCTATCATAAATGTAACTTCAAATATCATGCCACTTGTTCAGTCAGCATCTAAAGGCTCATCAATAAAAAGATGTTGGGATATGGGCACTTAAGCAAGTTCCTGTGACTCTAGAGCAAATATCCTGTGGCAACTGCGTCTTTGCTTGCCTCGTCCTATTCAGATGTGAGATAGACTAGCTCACATTTGTTAAGGGATAAGCTGTGTCATATTTATTACAGGGTGAGAGGACACGTGCCCATAAGGTACTCCAGGGTAATTATTAACATCTTACATCCTAGTAACTTATTTGGGATTTGGTCTTTATGCTACCAGTCTAAGGCAGGATGTGCATCTTCAGTTCCATGGTTATATGGTTTTTTTCCCTTAACTTCTTTTCCCTTTTTATTTTTTTTTTAATTCAAGTTGAATCTTTTAAAAAATATTGTAATATAAAATTAGTCTTACACTGTAATCAAAATGTTAACATGGGGTAATTGTTCTAGTATGGTCTTAAGAGTTTAGCTCTGCTTTATACAAGTACAGCTCCAAAAATCTCTATGGATAGTCATTTAGATACATTGCTCCTAGCGGTAGGATTTCTCTTTCAATTGTTCTGTTCTAATCAAATTTAACAGGGTCAAAAGGTATGGTTCCAAGGTCGACTGGCACTTTTAGACTGTCTTAGTCTGCCACATTTAGACAAAGAGTGTGGTTCAATGATGGTAGCCTGCCTTTTAACAGGATGTTAGAATTATGGTAACCTGACAGAGCTAACAAGCTAACACAATCTGTGAAAAACCAACATTTTTACATATCAAGTCATACTAATAGATTGTTGTGCCTTAAATATTTGAAGCTGTTTTGGTATATCTTTTGTTTAATGCTAGCTGGCTGAAGTATATCTTATCATTATAGGACAGTTTCAAACATAGCCCAGCCTATTGGGTTTTACATTGTGTAGACATTGCTCCGAAGTCTGTCTCCTATCTTCCCTTGCAAAACATCTTTTTGGTGAGCAAGACTCTCTGCTAGGATCACGGGGGTCAGGGGTAGAGCCAGCATGGGCGTCCTAAAGCATTGAGATTTTTAGTGAACATCAGAAAAGGAAGAACTCTTTGTCCTGTGAAGAGTGATCTAACAAATGGAAGAAAGCTCAATACCTATTGAAAATGAAGTAAAAATTAAAGAATAATCCCTAGGTATGCTGAGAGAAGAGTGCTCATGGACTAGCCACCTGTGCTACTTGTACAAAAATAGCATGAACGAAGGGGAAAAGAGAAGGGCTGCAAGAATCCGTGTACTTATCCTACCAGAGATTTTATTCCACAGAAAGTCCACAGTAGTTTTCAGCAGAAAAATAAGGTGGATTCAGAAATGACAATTTATCAGGCCAGCCAGACACACTATTAGCCTCTTTGGTAAAGTTATTATTACGTATCCGTAGTTGGTAACTGCTGGCACCCATAATAAGAAAATGCTGCACACTTGTCTCTCTAATTTGCAAATCTTGAGTACCACTGTGCAGACAAACTCATAGTCCCAAACCTTTCAACAGCAGGAAATACATTTTTAGGACTGTGATATGTTACTGTCTATATGTGTATTTTTTTTACTGTAACTTAGGAATTGTGTCACTAGGTTAGGGTGGGTGTTACAATTCATAAACAACAGTGGGAAAAGCTTTTGAGAGTAACTGATGTGGTTTGAGTGCCCCGGTTTTTCAAAAGGGTGTAAACTGAAATCCATGAGTCTGATTTTTGTGGCATATTTTGAAGTTCTGGCCTTTACATGGTTCATGCTAAGCCTTTCCCTCTTCCACAAAACTTGTCAAATTGAAAACCTGCATAGTAATTATTCTGCAGTAGTTCGGCATTTGGAAGTGAAAAATGAAAGGGCTTGTTAAGCTAAAGCACTGTGTGGGGGTTATTGTAGGACATGGTGTTGTGGTGCAGTCCCTGTCAGGCCTGATACTCTCTTTTTTACCTGCTGTGGATTTCTCCATTTCCAGGAAATCATTGTGTATCTTTCTAGCTCAGGCTTTCACACCATTTTTTAAAGAATGAAACAAAAGGTTTATAGTAATTTATGTAAGAAATTAGGTATTGCACAGTTTGGCTGTTAGAAATAATATTAAGATGTACTGTGGAGACTGTTCAGTGTAATCCAGTTTTTAATGCCCTTTTAAAATAACTTGCCATATGAAACTGTTTGCAGAAGTATCAGGCATTTCTATATATATCCAGTCAGTATCTGTTTGGCATAAATATGACCCGTTTGCAATTCAATTTCTATCTATACTCTTATATAGAAACCAGTGTGGCAGTGCATATCGGGAAGTTCTTTGTGTAGACTAATATCATGTTTGTTTTACTACTCTAAAGTTTGAGTACTGAACTCAGGCCTGATGTGAGTCAATGAACTTATAAAAAAAGGAAATGTCAGCCTAGGTTTCTATTTGGATAAAATCATAATTGAACATTAATTTAAACCACAAAAGGGTCTTAAATTTTTTTGAGCTTTTAGGTATCAATGTTGAACATTTTTCAAGTCTGAGTCGTTTTGAAAGAGATTAATAATCTCTTATATCTTCCAGAAATCCAACATTGTGCTCTCTCCTTTTGCCGCTAGGCTGGTACACATCCACCAAAGGATGGTTGTCTGGCATCTCTCTGGACAGGCTGCAGCTTTACAAATAACTGTTCAAAACTCCTCATCTCTCAGCTGCATTATAAATACTTTAAGATTCCCAGCTGTACTGTGCTTGTACAAACATCTTAAAATTATGAGCTCACTGGCATGCAGCTGGGTGAACACACAGTTTATGAATGGTTTATACCCAAGGAAAATATGTGAATAGTATCAGAATTTTTTATTTGTTGAAGTAATCTGATGTCAAGGAAGCAGGGCCTGTGGATACTTTTTTTTTTTTTTTTTTTTTTTTTTTCACCATTGCTAGCATATTTGTCCTTTCATAGCTGATGAACTGAGATCTATGAAACTATCTTGTGTCATCCTCTACTCTGCTTTGTACAGAGAAAATATGTAAAATGCACACTCTTGCTGCTGGTTTATAGCAAGAGCTGGTGAAGGAACAAGAAAATACTAGCTATAGGCTCAAATATAGCAGAATACTTTCAGGTTTTGTTCACTGAAATCTTTAGGATAGCTGCCTGTTATGAAGTGTGCCATAATAAATGAGGTTTCTGTTCTTACTGGATAGTCTAGTGGACTTTTTAGTGGTGACACCCTAACTGGGGAATACAGAATCTTGTTTGTAGAGGCTCTGTGCACGCTAAGATCATGACTTCCTGTGCAATACTTACACACTTGGCAAAACAACATTAAGGATGGATAGCTTGAAGGTAGCTGTGAGTTATCCTTGTGTAGCTGAAATCAACAGCAATTGCATATTATCATTCGCTTGGACTTGCCTGCTGGCATGTTTCTACATCAGAGAATATTTAGCATCTTCATCTTTTGCAGATTTAAGGTCCCTTATAATTTAGTGCTTAGTTTGAATATAAAATTCCATTGTTTTTAGTGCATCTATATCGTAAAATATGGTGTGTTATTTTTGAACTGCATTGTCTACTTGACTTGCTTTTTGTTAATTTTAATGATCAACTCCTTGGGGCAGAAGAGTTGTTCTAAAGTTTCACAGTATTGAGCACAATGATAGAGATTAAGTATGTGGAACTGTGATGAACTGCATCCTCTCTGGCATGAAGTCAAGAGCATTCAGTTTCTGGTTTAGCAGTTCATGAACCGGCTTTTGTTTTGACTGATGATGTATTCTTTCTTTTCAGACATCTGGGAGACTCACGATATCTGCTAGCAAAGTACACTTCCCCGTCTCCCTCAAATGGTGTTCTTTCACATAACAATCCCTGGGTTTAACACTACTTCATAACTCTTGATATTGATAATATGCTGATTCACAGAATTACAGAAATGAATTGTAGGCACTATAGATATGAAAAACCTTCTTCTATCAGCCAGTCAGTCTTCTGACTCAGGCAGAATTTGATTTAGTTTGTACTGTATTGATCTCATTTTCCTATGGAAACCTAAAGATAGACTAGCATCGCTTTTGACGAATAGACATCCAGGCTTTTTGCAGAAAGTTGTAGTTCTCTTCTGGCTTCATCACAAGGCATGTCTCTCTTCTTATTCATATGGCACCTATTGACTAAAGACAATGCAAATAGGCAGTTCTTACCATTTGGTTTTATTTTCATTTTGGAATAAAAAAACAGGAACATCAACCTTAAAAATTCATTCATAGATAGCTTTTATTTTTAGTTTTCAGGTTAAAGAAATGTTTAGTTTATATATAAAAAGTTAGTTTGAGTTGATTTGTGTATATATCCGTAAGTAAATGTAGCCATTTTCTCATGCATTTATAAATTCATTCATTTTTAGGTTCATTATTAGATATAATGACTTGTCAGTAAGTTTAATTGATTCTATTTGTTGTATTTATAAGATGATCTCTTAGATTGAAGTAAACAGGAAAGAATAATGGTTCATGCTTGCAGCATAATAATCCTTAAAACTAATATAATCACGTTAGGCCTGCCATGGGTCTTGTACATATGACAAGCATTTATGCAGTAAATAATCAAAATTTTTACTACTCTTGGCACAGGTACTTGGAAAATACATTCAGTATTCTGAATTTTTCTCACTTTCCATGGTGTTTTCTCTATAAACATTCTGCCAAATGTAGAGAAAATTCCACTCACCACTTGTTTGATTCCCCCCCTGTGCTAGAATCTGTTCCACACCTGTAAATTTTTTGTTCATGCTGTGCCCTCGTGGTTTCGGGGCAATTTATTAACTGTGATTGTTCAGAGATGTTTCATACCAACAGCTCTTTCTTGGTGTTCCATAACTTGTTTAAGGATTCATGGAAACAAATAACTTCACATGGCAAGCCCGTTCAGTGACTAGCGGAGCTGCAGAGCAAAGGTTTATAAGCGTGTATGGTAGCCAATAGGCTGTTTCTGAGAGTGCTGAAATTCTGTTCTTATAACTGAGTTTTAAATACAGGTGAAGAGTGTTGGTTTCTTCTGCTGCTTCAGGATTTCTGAGAAATCACACACCAGTTAAAGTTTGCTGGGTTTTTTACCAATAAAATGTTGATAATATGTTCCTTGTTCCCTAGAGAGCTGTCAATTCAAATTAATTTTTTGCAAAATGATTTGTAATCCTTCAATGTTACAAAAATATAATTAATTAACGAGATGATCTGTTTGACTGAAATATTTGGGAAAACAGTATTTTCTGGGTATATCTTGTCAGGTTCAGTATATAGTCATAGTAATGTACAAAAACGCACTAAAAACATGTAGTAGCATTTGTATTTATAGTTTTGAACTTATCAGTGAAATCTGGAATAAAAAATTCTTCAGTATTACAATTTTGATTTATCTTAGTTAAACTACAGGCATAATTAATTCTTTCACAATAGAAAAATTCACAGGTGACTAAAAATTCAATAATTCAGCTTTTTCAGGGGCAAGTATAGCAAGTTTATATTAAGAATAGACATGTAGGTCAGAACTTCAGGGAAGAAACAGCTTGGTCTGAGAAAAGGTTGGGTATATCTGAACTTTTTCATGTACTCTTTGGGTAAAGAAAGACTGAAGTTAAAGTTTTGGTTTGAGATTTTTAACCTTTTAACTTTTTCAGTACAATATATAATCAAACATGATGAATAAATACAGTGTTCAGACTTGTTTTGAGTCTAGCTCTGTGTTTTATCACTCTAAGATTCATAACCAGCTACACTGGTAAATAGGCCATTTTGAGCGAATATAAGATATCTAATACAATTACCAGATTGACTGCTGAATATTTTGTCATATACCTTATACTTTAAGTGAACAGACTAAATGAACTTTTAATGTAGATTTATATTCCAGGAGGTAGAGAACAGAGCTCATGCCACTTCAGCTCTTTTCCATTGAGAATTGTCTGAGGCAGCATATACTCATGCTGCATCTGTTTTAGAAAGAAAACAAATAATGCAGAAATCCAGGAGATAGAAAAGGTTTGTCATCACTCAGCAATACAAAGATATTTATCTTGGATTCTTGTTCCAGAAGACATTTCAATATTTTTAAATTCTTCAGTGGGAAGTTTTGGAGCCTCCAAAATAATACGGTAGGTGAAGCACCTTCTTAAAAACCTTTATTTGCCAGACTTTTCCATTGTTGTGGCATTATCTGTGCAATACAGCAACAACAGATTTTATATTCGGGAAAAAAAAAAAATCCCAAAGGAGTAAAAGTATTTGACAATCCTTTACTTTTTGGGGGAAAGGAAAAAAATTTACTGTAAAAAATTAAATAACATCTGAATAACATGAAAAAATAAATCATCTATAATATTCCAGAAGAAAAAATAGATAATTGCAATACCTTTAATATTTGAAAATTGTTCTCTGAATGCCTGAGATGTAGAAAAATAGAAATCTAGACTAATCTCTTTGTTGTTGTAATCCTAATGTCATTAGAGGCAGGACTGTGTCCCTGTTATCCTATCCTCTGTAGAAGGAAGGATGAAAGGGTCACACAGAAATGGGAGTTGCTGTGAGCCAAAATTCTTCCTTATAGTTCCTGTATGCAAGCATTAAAATGTTTGCAGAGTTTGTGTCATGCTTCCTCTTCCTTGCCAAGTAATTTCATCAGTTTTTAGGGTGGGTGCAAGCCTGGCCCATCTTTTATACCATTCCTTCTTGCTCTTTAACAGTTACTGTTTATGAGGTCACTGGAGACAGCTATGTTACTCTTTGTGTTCTTGCCAGTTCTACTAGGTACAAGAAATTTTAAGATTTTGTTTGTTGGTTTGGATTTTTTTTAAGACTTCGGGTAGGTGATTTTTCTTAAATCTTCCTAATATGATGGGGAATATGCTGCAACTGCATCTTAGAGGGGTTTAGAGACGGGTAATGCTGGAGAGCAATAACCTGTTTCTAAAGCAAGCAGTGATAAGTTTCATGCTGTGCTGTAATGCTGGTGGAGGTTGAGAAGCGTGCTTAAAATGGAAAGACACGGAAGAGTAGAGCCTTCCAAACCACTTGGCGCTTTGTCTGGAACCCATAAGGATGCTGAAGGGCTGATGTTCTCACCCATGAGAGCCATTGACAAAGTAAGTCTATTAAGGGAGCTGCCATGCCCATCGGGACACCAGTTGTTATGCAAGTTCCCTGTAATAAAACCTCCCATGGTATTTAAATAAGGACTAGTTGGACTGCTGTCTCCAAAAAGAAGGTTACATAGAGCTAACTAACTTTCTGGAACACCGTTCTAGGTAAAATGAATATTGTTTGGAGCAGCAGGGCATGTGTGGGGGTAGGAAGTACAACTGGTCTGCTGTGGGTCATCTCTGACAGCCACTCTCCTGCACGGTGGAATAGCATCTGCAGCAATGGGAGTGCTGTCCGATGAACTTTTGGACCTACTGTCACAACTTCTGACATTCCACAGCTTGAGTAAGACTATTTCTTATTCTATGTCCTATGAAGTCTACATTATCCAGAATCAGGCTAAGGAGGATACATTTTGTCACTGATTTGCAGTTTTATTATGTTTATTAAGCAACTTGACATACTGAAAGCTGTCCTTGCCCATGGCAAGGTGCTTGGACTAAATGATCTTTAAAGGTGCCTTCCTTCTAACCCAAATCCTTCTATGATTTTATTAGGATACAGCAACTTCTCAATCACAAGGCAATGTAGCCATTAATACATTAGTTGATACCATTAATAATATTGAGAAATTTAAATACATCATAAGCATGCATGGCATAATCTATGTTTTTGGAAAAACAAGTGCTTATTATTAAACCTTGTTTTATAAAATACTTTTAAAGACAGAAGATGGTATCTCTAAAGAGCGGTTCTGCAAATTACCCTCTGCAATGCAGTATGCATATGTAATTTCATGAATCAAAAGGCAAATTAGAAGTAATAGAATAAAGCACAGTTATTTGAAACTGATAATCTGCTACAGTTTTCACTACAGCAAGTGAAAAAAGTGATCAATAACATATACTGAAGTGGAAAAACAATTTAATTACAACATACTTCTTGTACGTATGCTCACATTAAAGGGGCTATATCAGAATCTGCTGCCTCTGTTTATGCATAATGGTATTTTAATTCCCTTTCATTCTTACTGAAAAGTAAAACATGCTGCTCTTTCTGATCCAGTGTGGCAGAACAAGAGGGCTTATCACATGCGGCTGAAACAACACCGCAAAAAAAAATTGATTCATAACTTTTGTGCAGGATTTTCCTTTCTTTGGGGGCGGGCAGAGGGGGTTCTTTGGATTTCCTATTAACTTACACAGTAAGGGTTAAATGAAACACTGGCTGTGATCAGTAAGCTCTGAATAAAAGTAGCCTCAATGCCCTCATGTCCTTATGAAAAGGAACAGAAGGAACGGGAAGCTCATCGTTATTATAGCAGGGACACTGTGGGCTGCTGAAAAGAAAATGAAACAGCTGAGACAAGATGAAACCCTTAATGCAAAGGGGAAATGCCCAACGTCTATATAAATGTTCTTTCTTACTAGAACCTTTGAAAAACAAATACAGTCTATTGGCAAAACAAGTGCCAATAACTGGAGCTCGAAGGAGCAGAGAGATTGCTAAAATACTAATTTAGTTCTGAGTGACACTAGACCCTGTACTGGGAAAAAAACAATTTTAACAGGTTATTTCTGAGAATTCCCTATTCCATGTTTGTAGAATGATTAATAATACATAAACTGCATAAAATGCACAGCATAAACAAAATCATGTTCCATTTTATATTTATTACAATGCCTAACAGTTGAAGCTTTGGTATTTACAATCTGGACCCCAAATCATAAATTTGACTTAAACATCTAAGGATTTTAAGCTGATAAATTTTCTTTTTTTCAACTGCCCTTTTGTGCTAGAATCTTACAGCTTCTGTTCTTTAGATTTATTTCATTTCACTACACCCAGAGGGTTGAGATCCTTTAAAAAAAGAAAATAAATTTCACTTTAATATAATGACTCTAGGAGCTTAGATTTTTATTTATTTTTTAAAAAAATAAGCAAATAAACAATAAATCATCCATTAAAGATTTGGCAACACTGTTTTTCAGTGAAATCAGTGGAGATTGAATTAGTCCAGAATTCAGCATCGCTTCTTTAAATGACACTAGGGAAAAACCCAACATGCTAATCAAAATTTAATTCTGACTTTCAGTCTACAATACTACTTTCTTTGGACCGTGGTATTCTTAGCTTGTTATCCCCTAATATTGATCCCCCTTGATTCTCTTTTGTATTCTACTGCATAAACTTTCAAGAGTCAGGTTTTTCTATCTGACTATGAAGTGCCGAGCTATTTTAGCCCTACCAAAAAAGCGCCATACAATATCTGGACAAAACATTGTCTTTTTGGCCTAAATCTCTAAATTGTTCCCTGTATCTGCTAGGCAGATCTTGTAAGAGCAGAAAGTCACAAAAAATGGGATTTCTCAGGTTCTGGAGCAAGTTGTATCCCGGTCTGAGTACCGGAATAAATCATTGTGGTCTTGGTGCTGTTCTCATCCAGGCTTCCTCCTTCCAGCCTGAACGGGCCATCTGCCAGGGGGAAATTGCTGCTGTAGGGTAGTACTGCTCCAGTGTCCCTACAGCTCTCCATGTCCTGTTCCAGGTGAGTGTTAAGTAGGTGCCAGTTAGGCCAGCTGGAGACTTCTCAGTGCCAGGTGAATCCTGAGATGGAAAGATTGAGCTGCTTCTTGGCCTCTTCCTGCTGTCAAAGGAGCAAAAAACCAGGCCAGAACGAAGTCCAGAGCCTGGTCCTCTATTTAATTAATTTACTCATCTGTCATATAAATATTTCTCAAAGGTGTTATGAAACCTTCATGTCTGGAATGCTTTCATGTGGAGAGCCTTTGTGCTTGGAATTACTTTAAGGTCCTCCGATGAAAACTGCTGTATTGGCAAAACCACTGCAAATACGAGTAGTCTTTCATAGAAGCTACTTGGTACATGGCATTTGATTATTTTAGGTACCTTTGCTTTTTCGTTGAACTCCATTGCCTTTACGAATGCTGTTGCCTGAAACAGAAAAGAGATTTTCAGTTTTTAAACCAGACAATTGCTATTCATAGAAACAACTTTTCAGCCAGTAAATACTATAGAAGCCTAGATTGAAAGGTCACTACTGTGATAGCTGGTGAGGGTCTGGGTTTTTTAATGGAAAGTAAGTATTATGTGGCTTTGCTGCATAATGTGTTTTGCTGGGAGGTGAAGCTGTGCAGCAGTGAGCTTTCTCTAGAGGCCTATTCTCTTGGCTTTATGTCGAGGACAGGCTTCAGCATTAAATGGCTTTAAGCTTGTCAAAGAAAGGTTATTAAAAATGTTCCTGCCTTTCAGTCTCCATGCTCAATAGGCACAAAAATGCAATACTATAGGGATTTTTTTTCTATTTAGTCATGTCATTTGGCATTTTGCCTATAGCTAAAAATGAGATACCATCTGGTTTAGGCTCACTAACAATTCTGCATTGTGACTTGAGCCAGTTCACGAGTTTATTGTTACCACTTAAGAAATAAACTTGCTTTCTTCTAACTGTACTTGCTACTACGTTTTGGTAAGATTTCAAATCTCTATGATTCCTTGAGGTGGGGATCTGAAATCACAGTTGTAAGCCTGCTGGGTCTCTAGGTAATGTTGTGTTTGTGCAGTCTTGGCACAGTTCTTTTTTCTTGCAATATATCCTTACAATGCTGTGGGACCACATCTGCCTTAGGGCCTTTTGAATCTCACTGATTCTGTTTTCTGGTGCACAGTGGCAGGTAGGAAGATGAAGTGCAGCTGCTGCGCATGGCACTGCTGCTGTCCTAAGGAAGATGCAGGGAGAAAGAAAAGGCAAGGAAATAGCTGTGAGCTCCCACGCTGGTAGTCACTGGCACTGGGGCTGCTGTGAGCCCATTTGTCATCTGTCGGAGCGGGCGTGCTTTGGTTATGGGCAAAGGGAGACTTCCTCAGACCTGTGCATAATGCCTACTTAGACGAAGAGCCCAGAATAATGACTGTCTCTGTGGTGGTCTGTACTCGCAGCATCTCTGGAAGATATTCCTCCACTCTGCAACCACTTGTTGATTGAGAAAAATGATGCTCTTACTGTAGAAATCTCTTGGATGTGAATCAATGGGCAGCAGAGCTTTGTTCCGCTTCACAATGGATGCTTCCTAGCAGGGAGAAGTGTCTCTCTGTGACACTGAGCAGCCTCCATGCTCAGAGCTGACACAGGCTTGTTCCCAGCTCCCCGCCCACAGTCGAGCAGCTCCTTGGGACTTGGGGGGATCATAACTTTTCTTGACAGTTTTACAGTTTCCTGATCATTCGGTATAGTGGAAGTGCAGCATAAGTTAGTGCTAGGGTATGCTAGTGAACCTCTCTTTTCTGGATGACACCCTTGCGCTGTGATCCAGACACGTAGCACATCTCGTCCTGCAGGAGTGTGGAAAAAAGCTACTCCAGTAGCAGGCCTCTGAATCTAAGGAGATTTCAAAAGGAGATACTAGAAAGCATTAGGGGACTGTTGTATGTGACTGACAGATCGAGGGGCAGAGTTTTTACTGAAAATATTGAGCAACGGCTTTTGTTTAGCATCATCAGAGCTGGAATGTGTGTCTCTGTGCACAAGATGAGTTCAGGTCTTTCAAAGAATGTCTAGGAGTTTCAGAAAAGCCACTTACTTGATCAGACCACTAACACCTTGAAAAACAATTTGTTTCTCTAGAAATGCCTCTCATAATGGGAACTAAGATGCTTCTCTCATTACGACACCTGATTTTGTGAGGCTTCTGCCCCAGCTGCTTCAGATTGTACAAGGTTAAAACTTTACTAGTCACTTTTTTTTTTTTTTTTTTTGGCATTTTTTTTAAAGCCCCAAATGGTTTTAATATCTTAAGTTATATTCTAGTTACTGAATGGTGCAGAAAGGTAATTTAAAGACAGTCCTGTGCAACTTTTTGGCCAAAATCTACTTGCTTATTAAAGAAACCTTAGATTTTTGCAAGCAGCTCCCCTCTCAGAAGGTAGTCTTTAAAGCCTTGAAACTGCTAAGATGTTTCAGTTTGAAAATTGGCTGTAGCACACATATATATGTTACTTCCAGAATATTTTATTGTCTTGATGCTCTAATATCGATGGTAATCACTTCATGATGTTGTGATAAAATATGAATAGACTACTTTGGTGCAAAATAGGAACTGTTTTAAATTCTTCAAGGTTAGAGCTTTTAAGTTATACCCTTCAAATATTTTAGTTGTACTGTTTTTTCAATTTAGTTTGCAGTAGCAAAGTGTATGTATACTAACTGGTTGGTATAATGGTGTAATTTACAAGGATAATTACTGTTTGTAGGTAGAATCTTCACCACTGTTTGCAAACATTTTCATGTAAAACTATTTAGAATGGTATGAAAACATGGACTGCATTTGATTCCGATAATTTACAAGTAGCTACACAGCACAAAGACAAGATGGTTTTATCCTCTAAGGCTTTGATTAAGGTATATTACATTTTGAGTTTCAAAGACCATTTAGACTTTATTACAACATCCCCTTCTTACATATAGTTATGTTGTATTTTAGCCTATGATTAAGGTCTTGGTTTCAGATACTAAATTTTTAGAATAACAGTAATATACTTCTGCATAGGTTTCAAAGTGGACTTTTGGTGCAATGTTGAACTCTATTCATTTTTTATTTTTTCTGAACAAGTCTAAGCCACACTTATGCAACTTGTCATGTATAAATAAATTACTGTGTCATATTTCTAATGAATATTGGGTTGGTTTGTTTTTTTTAGTTTGGTAAGGACACTAGCGTTATTCATAGCTTAAGGCAGAAATGCTTTTACTTAGCCAAATGCAAGCAACAGAAATCATGAATATATATTATTTCAGTGATCAAAATCTATCTTATTAGACTTACCTTTTGCTCTCATTTTATGTGATGATTGTAGGAAACTAATTTAATGACATAACTATTCACTAACATGGGAAACCTTAAGAGAATATTGCAGGATATGGGATTTGGATTTTGAATATGAAATTGCAGGGAACTTGTTTTAGGAACATGATCATCATCATGTCATTGAAAATAAATGTCACTTCTGTGATCAACTAACTTAAATTTCAGCATGTAGGTTTTTGTTGAATATATGAAACAAGTCTCAACAGGAATCCTTAATGATGAATTCATTGTCTAAAATATATGTAAGAAAATTCAGCTAATAGTTTCCCACAAGACATGTTTGTTAAATTGGAGAATTTAATGAATTATTCACAAAGGAAAAGAAAAAGTTAGCAAGCAAGCTGTATTGCAGTCAGTGAAAAAGTGTAATAACTTTTGAACAAAGTAGTTGAAAATATTTTCAGAGACTGATAATGGTGGACATGCTGTATTGTGGAACATTATTCAAAAGGAAGAGAGAAAGATCTGAGAAATAGGATTGTGGAAAACCGAAGTAGAGAAGTTTAACAAACTGTAATCATAGAAATAAACAAATGAGATCTCTCATGTGAAATGCCAATGATAAACACAACATAAATTAATTAATGGGATTTATAACAAACATAAATCAGAGGAAAGAAAAGATAAAAATACTAGCATGGAAGTTGAGAAATAAGATGGGGGAAAGAGGGGAGTAGACCAAAAGGGTCGAGAAGATAAATGTGTTCAGAGTATTTCGCATAGGTTTTTTAGATATCCATCAGAACAAAATGCTCTGGTGAGGGGCTTGTGTGCTTATGGGACAAGGTTTCACAAGCTGCTACCTTCCCTGCTTAGTGAAACTTTCCTCACAGCTCCACTTGCTGAGGCTGAGCGGGGCTGCCTGGTGGATGTGTTAAATCCAGCAGAGGAGGAAAACTCCAGCCCATGTGGGTGAGTGATGGTGCCAGAATCTAGAGTTAAACTAGGAGAGCAACAGAATGGAAGTCTGCTGTCATAGCTGTCTCCGCGGAAGATGTGAAATCCCAGCATGGCTATGGGGAAGGTTTTGTAGGGTCTTATGGGACTTTTGTTATTAACAATTTCACTGTGGTTCTCAAACATGGGCTGGTTCCCAGTGTGAAAGTTCAGGTCTAAATACAAATTTCCTGATAAAATAAGGTTGTCTGGATCTGAACTTCTGGACTGGCTGATTATAGATGGTCTCGACTCACAAAGTTTGGACCTGGATTAAGTTTTATGAAACCCGAAAAGTGAATAAACCAGTGAAATTGTCCAAAATACTTGATCTAGATCAAACATTGTGTCATTTGGCAGAGCTAGAGAGAAAACTCTTCAGCCTTCCTTTCTCACTCTAGTCCCAGACCATGCTCCCTTATTTTGAAATTAGGTTAAATCTTTTGTTAATTCAATACCAGTCTGAACAATGTGCACTGTTTTTTGTGTCAGATTGATAACTGTTATTTTATCCAGGAAATGTAAATTTATAAGCAGTCCTTGTATTCTTTATAAGTAGCACTTCTCTTACACTTCCCATATCAAACCCAAATGATCTCGTGTTTTGAACTTTAACAAAATTTTCCTGCTGGGTATCTACCCCAGGATGAACATTTTTTAAAAGCTCCAGCAAAAATCCACCCTTTCTGAGTGGAATGGGGCAAGGAAGAGAAGGAAGAAGCAATAATTCTATGATTAGCTTTAAGGTCTGGGTACTCCAAACTTTTGAAGGCTTCCTTTTGCACTTTAATATTCTTATTAGGTGGTGTAGTTTTTGCTGCTGTCTTGTTTTGCCTGTATATTTCTAGATTCTACATCTCTTACAGTCCTGATAGGGGGATACAAGTGAATCCTTAAATGTCTTTGTAATTAAATGGATTGGATTGGATCCTAACATAAATTTATTTATTTTTCATTGAATATATTTCTTTTGTCTTTAGTTAAAATTACTCCAGATTTGCTGGGAAATTGTTCCATATTCTTTCTGGCATTTTGTTCCCTCTCCTTGGGACATTGTGAGATAAATGCAGATAGGAAACCTCAAAAAAGCTCAGTTTATCTGATGCTTTGCCTGCCTGGTGCTGCCAGCAGGGAATGGCAGCTGCCTCCTGTTGCTCTGCAGATCAGCTTCCCCAGGCTGATGGACTCCTTATCCTGCAGCTTCCCAGGAATGCAATCACTCTCTTCTCCAGAGGGTTAGCTGCTGCTCCTGGGTTATCTGTCTAGCACAATTAAATTATGCTCTACGGAGTCTGTAGTCTTCTGTTGCAAGCAGCTGCAAAAGCAAGTGAACTAGGTCATCAATTTGTGATTTAGAACCCCCAAAGCAAAACATTTTGGGAATGAAAGAGCAACCAGTTAAAGGACAGTATTGCAGTATTATGAAATGGAATATAATGCATTCTGAAAAACTTCCAAGTGTGAAATGAAGCAATGGTTGTTAAACCAGAAATCAATGCTAGGCTACATTACCTTAGCTGAATACAGTTCACAACTCCACTGAACTCACATCTAAAAAGGGAAGAAAAACCTTCCCCAACTTCATCATGTAATAAGCATGTTCCAACTCATGATAAAATTGTAATATAATGAATATTCATAGAATATGCATTCATTTAATTTGATTTTTTTTTTTCCTGGGGTGGTGTGTTTAAAAGTGTCTTTTAGTTCTTGTTACAAAAAAGGAAATTTTTTTTTTCTTTATTCTGATTCAGTATTCTGAGACAAGTGTAACCATCTGGCACCTTTTCTTTAGGGATGTGATTGCTCATTAAAAGTTTGCATCTCTGTTTTTCTTAAATTGTTTTTTCACATTCGGTAGTGAATTTAATCAATATGTATCCATCTGAAGCACCGAATCTCTGACCAAGGCCTGACCCTCATACTCAAAGCATATTTTAATGAAGACATTTCTGTGCTTTAGTAGAGGAAAAAAAAAAAAAAAGACGACTGTTTATTTATCAGTGTAGCAAATATACTGACTTTTGGCATTTATTTCCTTTTATAAAATCATTTAAGATAGTAAAAATTTGAATCAGTGGTCTTCAGATTTTCCTTCCCATACCTCAAAGCCTTACAGGAGCCAAGCAAAGAGAATCCTTTTTTTAGTTTTCACTTGCATCTACTGTCATGTCTGGATGGTGGGATGTTTTCTGTATGGGAGAAACTCAAGGCAATCATGGAGATTTTTGGGTAGGGCACATGTCCAAAGGCTCTCCGTGCAGTTTAAAATGTCTCTCCAGTGCTGTTCAATCATCAAGCAATGAAAGATTTCTCTTGCACAGCAGAAGTACTAGCCCACTCTGGCATCTCTTGCAGATTAACATCCTGTGGGCATTCCCCAGCCTGAAATTATGTTAAAACCAATTATGGTAACAGACCTTGGGCTGACTGCTTTAACTCCTTTCTTCTACTTAACCTCAAAACAGGGCCAAATGTGCTCATATATAGTTTGAAGCAACTATTGCCATGAACACAACTACTCTTTTGAATAAGACAAGGTACAGGTACAGCTGCAAAGCCTCTTCATCCTGTGCTATTTCAAACTTTTCTGGTACATTCTGTGAACTGATTGCTTTTCAATACCCTAGGGTGTAGACACATGTTCCTTGTGAGCAGGTCACATTCCTGTGTCCTTATGAGTGGCAGATTATTGGCATATGAGTGTTCCCAGAACCTGCAATGCCACTTGGGAAACCCATTCTCTAAAAGCAGTTTTTGGGCTTAATAGATATATTCATTCTCTGCGCATAAAGCACTTACCGCTTGTCTCATACCAGCACTAGTACAGCACCAGCACTTCCTCCCACCAGTCTGGATAGCTACCAACCTGTAGGCAACATCCAGATGGCACGAAAATATTTTTTTGGAATTGGTATGTGAAGCAGGTTCCACAAACAGCTCATTCTGCTCCCCAGTTAAAAACTAGATGGAAGATTGGGAATGTGTTAGTGTAGGACAAATTGAGAGTCCTAAATGAAGACTGTTTCTTTTTGCTCTTTTATATAGCAAAAAGTACAAGAGGTTTCATGGTCAGGAATTGTATGAATAGCAATTTATATTTAGATAGTTTTAAGTTACTAATTACAGATTTATATATATATATATATATATATATTTAAGAGTACTCTCAAACTGTCTTGAAACTTTATCTCTTCATACACTCTGAGAACTTGGGATGGGCAAGCAATTGCAAAAAACCACCATTTAATAGAATAATGCAAGAGTATGAGTGAGTGTTTATCTGCTGACAAATGATAAGCAACTTCACTGACAAAGATTTCTCCCTTTTCAAACCTGTATCTTGATTTAAGCGTCAGGTGATAATGCCGTGAAGGAACACCATGACAACTAACTTACCTTGTGTCTTTGTTTATCTGATCAATGAAATGAAATTCCTTTGGTTGGCCTAGAATTAAACGTAGTATACCTTCCTGTATCTTGTTGGTGAGGAATCCCTTTGATTTCAGTGGATTCATTCATTGGAGCAGAAGAGCATTCATGATATTTTGGGGTACCAGAAATCAACCTCTGCCGGGTAAATGCAAATTATTATTTTAAATCTGAAAGGATCTGACACAGGTGCAAAGATAATACCTACCTTTTGGTCCTACCTTTTGGTCCAAAGATTTGACTGCACCTTGTATAGACCTTTACAGTGTAATCTGGTTACTGATAACACTGCAGATGCTGTGGCATGATCTTTCATTACAGAATACACACATCAGGTCCCAGGCAGAAACAGTTGTTATTATTCTTATTATCCATATAAATTTGCTGGTTTAAAGGTAGTCTAAACACATCAACAGAATGCTGGTCATGTTTCTATACTACGAAGTGGACATGATCTTTAGAAGAAATAGTCTAGAAGTGGCAATGCATTTACTCCTGGAAAAATAATTACTACCACATTACGTCTTCTGTGTATGCAAGTAATTTTCTTTTTTCCTGCTGTACTTCAGGCAGAGAATCTTTGTTTAGTTCTTATCCTGTGTTCTGGCTTATTTATTTGTAGTCTCTAACTATATACATTTCTGACATTTGTTGGAATTTTCACAGCCTTCATGATGTTCTATCATACTGATTTAAAGCCTCAGTTTCAGGACATGTAAAGAGAACTGGAATCTTGATTATTTTTTTCCTTTTTTTAAGTAACCTTCAGGGAGAAACCTGTATGCTTTGAAATAAACAGCACCCAGAAGTTCAGAAGCTAGAAAACAAGTGAAAAGAACATCAAGTCTTTGTATTGGAGAAAAAGAGACGAGTTGTGTAAAGACTCTTGAATGCTCAGGGTGGGCAACACACATTATTTTGTCCTAATGCAACTACTCTCCTGGGGAAATATATTAATACACATTCATGTAATATTCTTAACCAACAGCATCTATCTTGTGTCGGATAGGAGTTACTACACAAGAGTTCATCTCAGAACCATTTCGAAAAATCACCTGGACTGGAGTGATTACGGTAAATATAGTTTCTACAAAAGCAAGTACCTTTCCATTATGTTTTCAAGATAAGATATGTGCTTTCACTAAGAAGGTTCTTTATTGGATAAGCGCTGAAGAGGAACTTGAGAGACTTGAGATAAAATTCAACTTTGCCATTAGGCAGTGAAATGAATTTGGGCAAGACGCTTCATCTTCCTGCATCTCAGTTTCTACATGTATGAAGTGCTATCTATGTGAGGCATTTTCAGCTAAGAAATTTTGTTTAGTTTTCCTTCTAGCAGTAGAATATTCCCGTCTCCTTCTCCTCTGAACATTGGAGATTTCTTCCTAATAACTACATATTTGGCCACTAAAGATAAATAAGCACCTGCTAGTAAAAACCATTTTATTCTGTTAACAACAATGGCGGTCTTGCACATACAGTATTTTAGTGCAATTTTGGCACTGCTTTTTAATTTTAAAGGTTCAGAATATCATGCTGGTATTCAGTTTTGTTGTTTTCCAAGCAGATATGAGTGTACTTTAAGTCCCCTGTTTTGGCTTCCTCTCTTACTTTCCCAAGTTTTTGTCTTGTTTAATTTCTGAATGTTTGGGTAATGGTTGGTCAGTATGCACTCATGGCTTCTTTTCCCTTCGCATGTGGCAGTGCTTTGGTTGGTACAATATTTTTACATCTGTGTGTGTGTTGGTAAATGCAGGTGTACATACAGTTTTGCGCGTGTGCCTGTATATGCCTGTTAGATCAGCTATGTAGTAGTGGTCATCAGTCATAAAACACAGAAAGTGAAAGGCCACAAATTCCAAGCTGGGTGAAGAGATTTGGAGTCCAAATCAGTGTGATTTGGTTGTAAGTGGTTCCTTGTGTTGGGATGAAGCCTTAAATCTGAAGCCTGTTGGCTTCACAGCAGACCAATTATCAAGGGATCTTTGTCTCTTATTGACACTTAGGAGCACTTCACTTCTCCTTCATGTGAGAACATTAGTTACGTACATTACAGGAACCTTTACTTACCTGTACATCCAGAATTTAAAAAAAAAAACCAAACTTTTCTAGGATTTAAAAAAGCAGATAGATAGCAAAGCTATTGTACATCTCGATGTTCTGCCACTAGAGTGCACCAAAATGTTTGGTTGTAATGGACTGATCACAGTAATTTCCCTCACTTTAGAATAGTGTTCTTTTATGCTGTACAAATCTCTACTAAAATGTCTGTATGATTTTAAACCAGTTTTACTATAGATATCTAATGACAAAATATCTTTTTCTAAGTATATCATATCTGAAGGTATAACTTAATGTTTAGGCTTTCAATAGTTAAAAATCATCCCTTTCAGTTTCTTCCACAAAATCTAAATGAACATGTTAATTCTGCCAACAGACATTTTGAGCTCTTGAGTTTGTAACACTGGATTATATTGAGCAAGTGTAAAGCGGAAAACACAAAGTATGACTAGAGACACAATTCTGACAGTTTTTCCTAGTCAGAATTGCAATTAATGTGATTGTATTGGCGTTCAAGTTGAGAGATGAAAATCTGATCGTAATTATTACTGCCAAAAATGAGAAAGTCATTAAAAAGACACAAAGGTTGGAGCAGTTTTCAGGTAGAGACTTTGATTTCTTGCTTCTTCACTTGTTTTGCCATTTGCAAGCTAAATTTGAATGAAAGTGCTGACTTAGCTGTGCTTGAAATCAAGGAACATATGACAGAATGAAATTGTGTCCTCACAGCAATTACAAAACTTACACTGATTTTAATGAAGCCAGGGTTTTATTCTCAGTGTTATAGTGAAGAAATCTTTTTAGCACAAAGGTAATGTTGTGGGGAGCTTATGCTTCCAAAGGAGCTGTGTCTTTGCTATTCAGAGAAGTTCTCCAGATCCTCATCCCGTGGGTATCTGGTACTCTCTTCCCTTGTTCGCAAGGCTGACCTTGGTGGCCACGGTATTGCAATCTCCATTCTGTCACCTCATGACATAGGAGAACTAGAGCAAGCTGTGCCCTAAGGGTGCCTGAAAGTCCTCGTCAGTAAGTAACTAAATCAAAGGGTCTCAGAGAATGCCTTTGTGGGTAGATCATGTGCAGGACAGCAGACTGAAAATCTAATACAAAATCTGGGAGAATAATATGAAATGTGGTTGTTCTCCAGTCCTGACTTATGAAACTTTAGGGATACTGACTTCCTGAAGAAAAATCCATATAAAATATTCCAGACTTTGAGTGGTGAATGAGAAATGTATGGGTTCTGCTATACTAACTAATATCTGGTATTTCTAATTGAAACATTCATTAGGCTTTGATTATTGTAGAAATAAAGACCCAGGCTATTAGTCTACCAAGAATACTGATTTCTGGAATTCCATTTTGCCTTGGTACTTTTACCTGAACATTCACAAATAAAGTAGCAATACTATTTCATTGCATTAATATCACAACAGCAAGCCACAGAGAACTCTGCTTCTAGACAATATGTCGTTAGATTCCAAGTGTCTTTTAAACAGTAGTATTTTGATAAACCTTTTTTTTTTTTTTTTTTTTTTTTTTCCTAATTGCAAATAAATCCATAGGAACACTGTTTATTATTTTTCAGGAATCAGTAAGCACTGATTGATCCTGAACTAAAACCTCTCATTTCTGTGTTATAGGACTTAATTCATCCATAAAAGTCATGCTGAGACTCTAGTAAAATCCAGGTGCCTAGTTGCCTAAAGGTCCAATATGATCAGTAGTGATTGAACAAATAATCAATAGACGATCCCATTGGATTTTAGACCTACCTACACTTGCTATTAAAAAAAATAATAAAAAAATTAAAAAATATGTCTTAGGGCCCATAAAAAGAGGAAGAAAAAAAACCAAATATAATCATCAGCTTGTTGCATGGATCATGAAGACCTGCAAGACTTGGTATTAGTTTCAATAGGTTTCATTCAACACCAAGTCCTTAGTCCAGAAAATAAACAAAAAATACCAAAATACTTGAGCATGTAAAATGTACTCAAATCAGTCTGCTTTAGCAAATCCCTTAAATATGATTTTTATGGAAGCATTTCCTTTAGTCTCCTTCAAGAGCAGGAGACTTGTGTGCTTAAGTTTAAGCACTTTTTAAAATACTATGATGAATGATCTGATAAATGTGGGCCAATTGCCTCATCCAGAGCCATCCAGAGTCCAGAAAAAGATCAAATTCTCACATGCAAATTATTTATTAGCAGAAAAAAAAATTGTTTTTTTCTTTTTTTTTCTGGCGATATCACAGCAGAGAATGAAGTCACTCAAAGTTTTCCAAGGTGACTAAATGAAATTTTGTATAGACTTCCATTGTAAGAGTACTGTTAAAAGGGAAAGAGGAATTCCTATGTGATCAGAATATTTTATTTTTTTTTTTTTCCCCCAGAATCTCAATTTCTTTGGAGTATTCTCTACATATAGTTTTTGGTTCTTTTTTATACCATTGATTTACTGAATGTGTTTACATTGGAATAGAGAAGACTTAAAGGATCATTTTAATTTATATTTTAAAATACATTATCCAACTGTTTCTCCCCAAATTGTGTTTCTCTCTTGACTCTGCTTAACTCACAGTTTGCATCTGTGGCAATAAATATCAAATGAAAGAAAAAAAAAAAAAAAAAGTGAAGGAAACTCCATTGTAGTAATTTGATTACTCTGGAAATAAAGCGGTGCATTACTAAAATCTAATTTGGAAGTGATGAAGTGCATGTGATTGCCAAGTAATTATTTCTGCACAGTCCTTGTCCATGGGGAGAACAGAATTATTGGACACTACACAATGTTAATGATGCCATAGTTTGACATTTGCACGAACATGCAGAAACACTGGTCTTCTGAGTACATTTTGTGACAACAATTTATATCTGTCCAGAAGTCTGTATTAGTATGTGCACCAAAATCAGTCTGCCTTAACAGCTTTTGTTGCTGTTTTATTTTTGCATAATAAAACCAAAACATGACCTTTTGTTCAGAATTTAACTTTATATGTTAACTCACTTGCAGAAGATAAAGAAGTGTATGGGTTGTAGAAAGAAAAAATGATGCAGGTGTGAAGCATGGAACATTTTCAATTCAATATAATTTTGCTTGTAATAGCTGAAATTTTTCTAGGCAATGGAAAACGTAAAAATCGCCACCATGGGTCAATGATTATTAAATATGATTATATTGTAATGCTGAGAATAGTTTAATTCTATTTCAGACTTATATTTCAGATGTAATTTTTACTAATCTAAAAGAACAAATTTTCCTTCAGCAAAAATTGAAAGTCTCATTGTTAACTACCAGAAGCAAGGCCAAATTAAAGGGAGCAGATTAAAGCACAGATGCACTAACCATATACTTAGTCTTGATTTCCTGAAGCCTATAACAGTATCAGAATTTCAATTTTTATTTTAAGAAAAAAAAAAACAAACAAGACTCCTTTATGCTCAGTTTATGTTTGCAAGCTTTGTTCATAAATAATGCAGAAAATCTGCTGAGTTTTCAAAGAGCTTCCAATAAGCTACTGCCACTAGCTGAAAAGGAGTTCATTATTAGGGTGAAGTAGAATCCCTTTTTAAAGTGAGGGACCAAGCCTGCTCTATTCTGAGAGCATTGCATTATTGATGCTGCTTGAGAAGGAATTAATTTTTATGAGATTTTTTTCATGATGGGGTTCTTACTTGGAGGCAGTAGTGTTGTAACTGTCCTCTGTACCCCTGTTGCAATGATACAGTAACATGAACAATAGTGAGGAAGCATCCTACCAGGATTTGTTCACATTCTGCTAACTGGAATCACAGAACTGCAGAAACACTGAGGTTAGAAGGGGCTTCTGGAGGCCATGTAGTCCACCCCCTGCTCAAGCAGGGTCACCTAGAGCAAGCTGCCCAGGACTGTGTCCAGGTGGCAATTGAATATCTCCAAGGAGGGAGACCTCCATGACCTCTCTAGCCAACCTAGGCCCGTGTTTGGTCTTACCACCCTTAGTGGTAGATACAACGGTGCTCATTTTAGGTGTTCGTAGGACCTACTGCCAATTTATTCAACGCTTAGTTTAAATAAATACAAGATCATCTCTAGAAATTGTAAAAAACCAACCAACCTAACAAAACCACTACCACGACCAAAATTGATGTTGCAGTCCACATTTTCTCATTCTACTTTACTGATCTTAAATCAAAAAGAGCACTAGGTTAAGATGAGCTCTACTTCTGCAAGTACTAGTCACTAGTGTAATTTAGAAGGTTTCCAAAAGGAAACAGAAAGTTTAAAGAGATATGTTCTTCTAATAGAACTTTGTTTTAAATTATTATAAGCTAACAGAGGCTCTCTTTTTACTTTAGAAGAGTTGGTAATGATGCTGGTGTTGGTGGTTATGAACTCCTTTGGAATACCCTTTGGAAGCTCCAATTGGCTTTGAGGCTTCTCTGTTTTTAATGGATGAGATTAGAAACAGCTTTATGGAATCACATACCTGCTTTTCATTAGTGATTTTAAATACTCAGCAGGTAGACTATACAAGTAATAAACGGTTCTCTTGGACAAAGCTCTGATCCATTAATCAAGAACTCCCAAATTATATTCCCAATAAAAGATACCCACTGACTCTAAAATATCATCTGATGACTTGCACCAAATTCATTGTTTTATCAGTGGGCAAAATTAATCTGTAAGGGATACAAAGCTTGTTTAACACTGTGGCATGAGATCATCCTGTATTTTTAAATGTTTTCCAAGTTAATGATATTTGCCTAGCTGTTTTTACCTAATTTTTCACTTAAAGTGGTAGATTTCTAGACCCTGGTGCTCAGTTGTAGTATAATCTCATGGAAATGTTTCAGCAGCAAACCCATTTCCTAGGGTTTTCCTCAAGGCAGAGGAGTCACCTCCTCCCTTTTGAATGACAGTGAATAGTGATGTCAAAAGCATTCTCTGGCATGGTTGGTAAAAATAATCTGATAAAAACCCCACAAAGCAAATTTAGAGATCAGAGGTAATAAGAGTAGGAAAATGTAGTGCATGCATGTAAACCCCTAAAGTTTTCTCTGATGAAGCCCAATATATATCAGATTAAGACTTACTAATCAAAAAATCAGTTGCAATTATTTTTTTTTTTTATTTTGTGTGTGTGTGTGTGTGCATGTAGTGAAGAGCAGATCCTGCTTTGTGGAAGTCATTGGGAGGTGTTATGACAGAAACAGGGTTTAAAACTTAAATTTTCTAAGCAATCTTTAAAGTTGCAGCTGCCATTTGCATGAAATTGTTTTATGCACATGTTTGTAGAACTGAATTTTAGCTGTGATCTGCATTTAGAAAGGCAGATTTAGAGTAAGCTATTCAGTCACTTACATTACATTTAGGCCATACAGTAAGGTTTAAGAAGTACTGTAGGATGCCATGGTACATGGCTCAGTAATGCTATACCTACAGCATTGAAGTGACAAAGGTGCAGACTTTAAAACTACCAGGCATAGCTCTTACTGTAAAACATCACGCTGCTCTCTCTGTGATGGGATTAAAGGGTACTCACACTGAACAGAAAGACCAACAAGTGTAAGAGTTTTTTCTTTAAAATATAAAAATAATGTTATATTGAAACAAGTGAAAATAAAACCAGCTGAATTGCTTCTGGGTTCTGAAGGAATTCTGAAAAAATCATGGTCCCTATTGCCTGTCCTGACCAAATCAGAGAGAGCATCTACATTCCATTATTTTCACATATCAAGAAATTCATATGGAAACGTGAGTATTGAATCATTTTTGCTTTGCCTTTCTGCAGAGTGGGTGCTCAGTGTATTGTGCTTCCAGTCTGTGGATGGCCCCAAGAAAAATCTGGGGTAATACTCCTACTTCTGGGATGATGGGAGCTGTGCAAAAAGAAGTCATTGCACTCTTTAATTCTATCTACTTTGGACCTGCCTTAGACATTCTGCGTCATCCTCCTCTGCCCCAGCCCAGGTACTTACATCTCTCCATTGGCTAGCTGGAGCCCAAAATGCTTTACCTATAGAAAAGAGAGGTTCAGGGATCACTAAATATTTCAGAATCCTTTGTTGGCAAAGTTCGTTCTTTGTCTCAAAATTATCAGAACAGGACAGCTTTAGTACCATCGCTTCCCCTGCGCTGAAGAAATGCTTTTAACAGTGTTAGGGAGGAATCAACACTTTCCTTCTGTCCCTTGAGAGTCTACCTGCTCCAGACCATGTAAGTGGTATGGTGAAGGCACAAGAAAAGCTACTATTTGGAACATCTGCAAATACTAATCAAATATATCATTATGAGAAAAGCAGTGTTTAACAAAAGATCAATAAAAATACTTTGAGAGTCCATTTTCCACCATCACCATGTCAAAGCTATAAAGGATCTCCAGTGTTTAAGAGATGGTTTAAATGGATTTCTTCTTTGTTTCTGGCCTGAGACTTTATGTGATTTCTATAAAATAAAAAGTATTTTAAACAGAAAACCAAATAGAGTGTCCTAACACTGAAAATTAATTTGTGTTTTATAGAATTACATTTACAAGCCTGCTATACTTATGAAATGTACTTTCTCAAGCCAGTTATGCGACTCTAATGGGTTAAATTAACCAAGCTGTATAAATGTGAGCTGAACATATGGTCAGGCCCTCTGAGAGTTTTAAAAAGCAAATGTCTGCTAAAACAAGTAAAGTCCGGCTTTTTGAGAGTATGTTGTCAGCATGAAAAGAGTCCTCCTATTTACCACAATGAAAAAAGGGGAACATCCACAATTATTTCACCTCTCTGGTTGCACACAATGAAATGGGAGGAAAAATAATGTTTAAGTACAGACAAAAAGTTACAGAAGTGGAAAATCCATTCGGGAAACTGGTGTGAAGAGTTGTGAGAGAGAGAATAAATATTTGATGATCTTGTAATAGGAAAGAGAGGAACTCTAAAATGCAGTCCCTCAAACTGCTGCAAAAGTTCTGATTTTTAAGAAAATTATTTTTCTTTTTATTCCTCATTATGGCCCCTCAGACCTAAAGAGATTATTGTGACAAAAAAACAATCTTTTAGAATGAAATGCCTGTTTTAAGATTCTTAGTCATTGTTGGACTGCAAGTTTTAGAACTGATCAAAGATATCAGAGGTTTTTGTGCTATTTGAAAGATGATAAAATAAATGCCTGAACTGTGACATCCATATGATCTCTGAGTAAAAGATATTTTTATCTCCTTTTTCATTCATTGTAAAGGAATACTTGCAAGCAAAAAGGTACTAGTGTGGACACTTCTTTTATTGAAAATCAGTTTCAACCTAAAAGTTTTGATTTTAATTTTAAAAGCAACCTCTGTTCTGAAAATCTGACAAAAAGCAAATATTTTCCCCAGTGTTCCTGTAGCACTGTTCTCACCTGACTTATGAATTGAAATCAGTTTAAGTTGATAGCGATTAAAGACTCTAAAAGTCACAGGTCTTCTAAACAATAGACAAGTAAGTCTATTTTTCCGTATTGGATTTTCATCTGCAAGAGAAAATTACTACCATTTTGGCTCTAAACTGGCAATTTGAATGGAGGCTGGAGCAAAACAGTCAAGGCCATAGTAGCCTGTTGAGAATGAAGCATCCCTTTAGAGTCCCTTCCCCTATTCTTTCCAGGCAGTAACTGAGATATGATGTCTGTGTTTATAAAAGTACTATTTTTAAGATGTCTAAAAAAGAAAGATTTAATTGACCCTCATAATTAAATTAGTGTCTATGTAGGGTGAACCAAATATTAAATCTAAATAGTGTAAACAAAAGTATTTTTCTGACTGTAGCTGATGATTAACTCTTTTTTTTTTCCTCCTTCCAGGGGAAGTTTCCTGAGGATACTTTCACTGATTTTGTCTGCTGATATGTAAGTAACATCCACTTTATTCTATACAGACCTAAGACAACAAAAATAATTTTTCGCTGAAGAAAACGAAACAAAAAAAAACCTCTTCAAACAGCCAGTGACCCTTTAACCCCCTCTTTAGTCATCTTTTGCTTCTTACAAAATCTAGTATTACTTGACTGAGCTTCAGTTTTTCCCATGAAATTTAATGAAATTAAAAGTAATGTCAGCCTCTAATTAATACACTTTTTGCTTTTTGGCTCTAGTTATTTCATTATCAAGAACAGATCAAACTATTATGATAATTTTAGCTCACTCAGACCACTACTTTAAATATAAAATATTGCTCTAAATGTCAGAGCCTTGTCAGGGTCTTTAAACCAGTATTACAATAGCTCATAATAGCACACGTGTGTTTCACTGTATGATAAAATGGGGTGACAGCAAAGTTGTTTGGGAATGGCAATGGAAGGAATTTTTTGCTGTCCAGTTTAACATGGTTCTGTTTAACATCTGTGAAGTTGTTCTGAATTTGCCAGTCAGCTTCAATGGGTCAACATGAAGTTTAGCAAATTCTCAATAATCCATTGAGAATTTTCCTCCCACTTTTCCTTCAGTAAAAGAAATTAATCAAATTCAATTTTGTCAGTGTCCCATATGTTGGAAAAAGAGGACTGGACTGGGTTGACTGTTAAGTAAGCTAAAATCTAGAAAAGAGCAGATAAATTCTGGCCCAATCCCTAATTCCTCTGACAGGTTTTAAGAGTTTCAGGATGCAGAATGTAGGACCATAAATGCCAAGGAGGGACATGGAGCAGTAGCTTTATCTTTTATCAAAATGTTTTTGGGCTTGTAGCTCTACAGTCTTCTTTGACTAGTTCAATTTGCAAAATGAAAAAAAAAAAAAAATGTTCAGGGAAGCAATATTTATCACTGATGATATTTCATTTGGGATTCACAGGGTTCATGCTGTTGGGGTTTGATTTCACTGTGCTGGAATCAGGAACTTTTTATTCTAATCAACACTGTAATTGCATGGTTGTAGTTCAGCTGTAGATTGTTTTTCTGGACACAGCTACCCTATGTAAAAACATAGTAGTTTAGAGGTGGGTTTATTTGTAATGTGTATAGCAAATACCTGATAACTAGTTCTTGAAAAATACAATTTTCTATATTTGCCCTACTAAAGCTGTGACTATATTTTTTCAAACTTGAGCATACAAACACTTGCTTGTATTAGACATAGTGGTAATTTCAAAGGTCACATGACTTCTCTCAGCTATTTCATTCACTAGTCTGATATAAAAATCTGGTGTGCACAACTCTGTAGATTAATACAGTTTATCAGTCACACTCAATGAAATTTTACAAAGTCTGGGATAGACAGCGTTCTTCCTATGAAAATAAAAAATGATTTCTTGGATTAGGCTTTTCAGACTATATATTAGTCCTGGGCCAAATTTCATTTTCTATTAAAAGGATATAAATCCACATATGTATGAATGAGCAGTTTAGGGCCCTTAATACAAATTTTCAAGAAGTTTTCTTTAGTTCAAATTCACACCCTGTGAATAGCGTTTTTAAAAATTATTTTCATTTGTATTGTTTTATCAAATCTTTTCTTCTTACTTCTGAAGTACTTGGAAAGCTCCAGCTTTTGGCTGGCACTGGATATTAATAAACCAGACCCTCTTCTGGTTATGCAAAACCAGATGATTGGCCTTGCATCTCAACTTCTGCATTGGCACTCAGATCCTGAAATTGTTTGAATTCTTGCTGGCTCACTAGTCTTTTTTTTTATGTGCTTTCTTTTTGTCTGGAGACATCTGCATTCAGGCTTGTGATGGAGTGTGAAGTGAAATCATTGGAGAAGTTGCAGTAAGCATGTGAGCTTGACTGGGGGTAATGAGAGGGGGATGGTATTTTTAGTGCTTCAGTAAAGTTTCCTCTAGCTCTTTCTCCAGGCATCTTTTCCTATTACCAACTTTCAAAGTCTGCTTCGTATATGTATAGGAAGACAATTCATCAAGAAGTTCACAAACATGACTCACAGCATTATCTCTATTCTTAATACCAAAATAATAATTTGAAATGCAGTAGCGTTCAGAGATGGCAGTCTGCATTGCTCTGACAGGGTCTGCTAGTGGCCAGAATGGTTTAGTTCCCATTATGAATAACTTTGGGCTTTATACTGTATAAAAATTAGATCTTGCATGTGTTATCTCCCCAAAGCACTCCTGGATCTGAATTACTTAGGCTATGTTTGCCTTACTCATGGAGATAGGATTAGAATTTATTTTTGTGAAAATTCTTCCCCAGTCCCTTCCTCAGGGTCCTCCAGTTTCTTGCCTCTCCTCTTCTCTTTTTCGCCAACCATACACAACTCCAGTAATCAGCCAGTCTGGCTTCTCTTTCAATGGCCTTCACTTTCCTTTGCTTCAGCCCTTGGAAGAAGTGTTGACTTTAAGTCAGAATCAGAACTCGTGTGGATCTGAATGGCTAAGATTTCTTTCTCTTTTCAAGGTTGCTGAAAAATGTAATTGATCTCTAAAGTCTTTAATGTCCATGCTTAATACTTTCACCGTGCCAAAAAGGTTTCTCTTGGGAAGCATTGAAGCTAATTTTTATTTTCCTATTAAAAGTCCAAAAGCCACTTACCTGCAAGGTCAGTGTATATGTATATATAAAATTTAATTCATTTTTTTATGGAGTAAATAGCTTGTGGCATGGATCATAGTTTTAAAATTCCATATATATCACTATAACTAATTCTTGTATCAATTTATGATAAAATCAGACATTTTGTCTAGCATATGGAAAACTCTTCATTGCCTGGATTAAAATTTTGAGCAGTAGGGATCTCAAAGGCAGAAGTGACAAATTAGTAGAGGCACAGTAGAATGTATTGTTTTTTAGAAATTTTCAATGGGTCAACATTTTCAAATGACCATTAATATTTTCTCAATGGAAGTTACTGGGGTGATACAGCAGGAAGCATGGAATACCTTGAAAAATCTGTTATCCATAATGACACAGAAGGGCCTCTCTAGGTTGCCTCCTAGACAACCCGTGTTAAACACCTGGGAACAATCCAGAGCCATCTTGTTATGCTGGAAGGTGCAGAGGGGTCACACAACTCACTGACTCGCAAATATGACACTGACACATTTCCACTCATTTTTATTCACATGCCAAGACAACACTAATTGAAAATCTTAAGGACAAACATATAATTCTACCTTTTATATTAAATCTTTGTGACATCAGGATTTGATTCTGTTTATCATCCTCCTAACTCTGTCAATATTTAGCCTTTTAGGTATAAAGAAATAGGTATATTTCTTGTAAAATGATGATATAAAAAACCATTAATACTAATAACATAGTAGTGATACAGGAGTAAATTATGTGTCTCCCTCTTGTAAACACTCAGAGTTGTAAATGACATATTCAGATTGTCTTCTGAAATAAGCTTTGTGAAACATACCCAGTGGTTTATAATTTCTGGCTGCAAGCCACTGCATACAGTTAATACATATGTTAAAATGCGCACAATGCATCTCACTTTCCACTAATGAGATTTCAAAATCCATCCTGATTTGCTGCTGTTTACACAGGGAAATTAAAAAATTGATTGGTTACTTCCTCCCCTGGATTTCTCCACCTTGCCTGGCCGCTCGCCGTGGCTAGGCAACCGCGCAGCCCCTTTGGAGCAAGTAGCAGACTTCGTAGCAGCAGGGGCTGTGAGGAAAGAGGCTCTGGGATCAATTAAAATGCCAGGCTTTTCCAGGCTGGTTTCCAGAGCATCTGTGCATGATTCCACATAAATTTAGGGAATTAAAGATCAGACAAAGGTAAACATTTCCATGCTTTGCTTAGTATTGAATTAAAATGAGGGGATGAAATATGACAAGACCATTCAGACTGAAGCTGTGTTTACAGTCTCCATTTTATTTATTTACATCCAGTTGCTTTATTATTGCAGGTATGTCATAACTATAGGCTGTCTGAGTCACTGTTTGGGTGTGGAGTATATCTGGAAGTTTAATTCAAAATACTGTAGCTATTGTGAAATGGTGTATGAAAAAATACATTACCTTAGCAAAGACCTTGAGGGTTTTTTTACATCATATACTTTTGTATGCACAAAAAATCTTTCTCAAAAAAAAAAAAAAATTCCAAAAGAAAATGTTTTTCTATTAGTCACACACCACACACTCAGCCAACTCTGGTATTTTATATCCTGGCAGACAATTTCAATATAGAACATCCTGGCCAGCATGCTCTAACCCCAGTTGTTTAGAAAAAGCCCTTCTGTGTTTTGAAGTAAGCAACTGTACCTTTGCAGCAAATGCAAGGTACTGGTGTGTCTTTACCTCTTCATCTTAACAATAGTGTGTTCCTGGAAGAAAACAGGCTTTGTTTCTTTGCTGCACAGAGCAGAGCCTGAGCCCCTCCAGCACTGCAGCACTCTGTAGAAGAGATCAAGGTGAAGAAATAGGCACCACCTTTTGTTGCCGGGTATAGGTGGGGAACGGGAGCAGATGTCATAGGGAAGTGATGAGATACTGCCACTCAGCTCAGAGCAGGCACTGACTACATGAATAAGCAATTCAGAATGAGAGGAAACAGCATGGAAACAGACCTTGAATTAACAATTCGTGCAATACAGTGTACAAATGATCAAGACAGCACTCCAGTTCAATCCAAAAGGATAAAACAAAGCAAAGGGGGTACCAAAATACATTTGAAAAAGAGCAATTCAGGGACAAAAAGGAGTTTGCTTGAAATAGAGACTAGTAACATGAAGACCATGTTTGTGGATCCCCTATGTTACTAGATTCTGATATTTATCTCAGAATAATGTAATTCTTTAAAGGGACTGAGATTTTCAGAGTTACTTGAAGGCATTCAATGCTACCAGTCACTTTTCCAGCCTCCTTCAAAGCTTCAGCTGAAACACTTTACCACAACACATTCTACCTCCAGAGATCATAAATGAACAATAAAGAAGGTTTCTAATTGAACTTAACCTGCTGAAGTGGTGAGAAGGTAGTGGTTTAATTTGCTCAGAAACATATATGACATAGTGCAAGTTGATTAGGTTACTCAGAAACATATATGATATGGTGCAAGTTTTATTATACTATATATATTGAACTGTGTATTTAGGAAAGGAGGGAGATGTACAAAGCCTAGGTACTGATAGAGGCAGCTGACAATTTTCTGCTGTTAACACAGGAGAAACGCCTGTAGGAGAGGAGGAAGAACAATTTCTTCCAGATTGTGGCAGTTTGTTTTGTACTGCTGCTGCCTTCTCCAGACTAGATCATAGATCACATCTAGTGCCAGCAAACTTCTGCTGCTTGAGAAAGGTGGTATCTTTTTTCCCTGAATACAGCTTTATGGTCCTTGGAAATCTGTAATATTTCTTTACAGCAATGTCTTTTTGTAACAGGATTATGTCCATTCATTTTTTTTTCCAGTAGTCCAGCTATATAGAATTGCCAGCTATTGATATTTTCAGCATATAATCTGGCTTTCCAGCAGCAAACCTGCTTTTCAGCGTTATAGATTTGCATTCTCAAGCTATAGAATAGCGCTACCTTTTGTTGCAAACTCTTAACTGAGTAATAGCAGATTTGTCAAAATCCACTATCTTAGCTGCATCATAAATTTACAAAGCTTGTTTTACCTTATTTTTAGTTCTTAATGGTTAACTGCTAATTTAAAATATGACAAGAGCATAAAAACTAATGGTCTAATCCTTCAGATGAGTACATATGGGTACTTTGTATCATATGGCTTAACAGTTATACTGATGCTGTTTTTACAGGCGAGTGAAAATATCCAAAATTGTAATTATATTACAAATGCAGACTTCAAAAATATTCAACTGCCTCTTCTTTCTGTGTGCCCTGCTTTGAGATAAATTACATGTACTTAAACCAGGAATCACTACCTTAACAGAAAAAAAATTCTTTGAAATGGATCAGAAATTTCAACTACTTTTTCAGTATTTAACCAGTGGCCTTTGCAGGTGACTGTGCCAGTAGCTGTCATCTTTCCTCTTGGAGAAGAAAAAAATAATTTATTCTGCCTTCCTAGAGAGCTTTCAGAATCTCCTCAGGTTGGCACATTTTCTGAGCTGAATGTCAATACCATTAATTTCCTCCATCTTTCCATTAATCCAAGTGCTTGTTGAGAGAATAGTCTTTGCTCCACCCTCTTCTTACCTGGAAAAATATCTTTATTCATATCGAAAGGCAAGGCTAAAAAAAAGGGTACTGACTTCTCTTCAGCTTCTTTAAAGCCAGTTCACCATCTGCTGCTATATTAGGTTTTGGTAAGAAAAGTAATTTTCTAAGCCTAGTAGATTCTTACGCATGTCCTAATCTATTTTTAAAACCATCACCAGCATGTGTACAAAGTGAAGTGTACAATTGCTGTAGAGTGGTTTTACATAATGTTTCATTTGATTATGATTAAAACTGAACTTTTCTTCCAAAGGCTGGGTGAAAATTGCCTAGAGCAGCATCTGTATCCTTGTTAAACCCTGATTAACACATTGAGTTAGCAGCTTGGACGATATATAGTGACTGCCTCCTTTTTTTCTGCAAATACAACTGTTGTCTTAATATTTCAAGTAATGAGCACTTTCTTTCTAAAGTATAAAAATATTTTTTAAACATCTTCTAGCCAGCACTTTTTATATCTTAAGTAGACTTTTACATCTGAAGGAGGCCAATTTGAATTCCAAATTGCAAAATGTGCATTTAATTATAGACCGAAATAATAACATTCGTTACACTTTTATTGCTTTTATAATTGTTACAAATTAAAATATTTTCTGTTCGCTGTTATAGGAACAGTCAGAAGATCTGATGTTCCTTTTACACAAAACGTGCCCATAATCAGGGAAATCTGTGGACATTGGGCAGCACAATAAGGATTCTAAATTTGTGGTGGCTGCTCTTTTACTGTATGTGGTTCAAGAGGACACAGTCCCTGCTCCAGTCCTTCTGCTTCTCTGGCTGGCTCTCCCTTTGAGAACTGACAGGATATTGAAGTTGACAAGGTTTCTGCAGGACCGCAGCCAGGGGAGCACCAAAGGCCCTGCATGAAATATATACTCTTGGTTTTTTGATGGTGGGCCATCCAGCTTGGAAAAGGACATTTTAATATCAGCTTAGACCTCAAGCACACAAATTAGAAAGGAAAATGCTCTGAAACAAAAATATAACTATTCTGAGGGAAGACAGCATATTCAGAGAGGAGGAAGGGGAAAGGGGACCATGTTAGTCTTGAACATATCTCTTTGGCCATTACAAGTGGACCTGGCTCTTTGGACCTTCAGACTGCTTTGCACCGCTTCAGTGATGCTAAGTGGCTTCCAAACCTCACCACAGGAGGATTCCCCAGGCTGGAAAGGATCCACAGGTAGCACAGAGAATTTCTCAGCCATATCAGAGAATCAAAGTTCTCCTGGCACATCTTTCAATCTGTCTGTCATGCTAACCACCTTACCGATTTAGGGGAAAAAAATCAGACATTCCTGAATGTTCAGAGGAAGAAAGTTTATGTATGTTTTTCAAAGCACATTGCTCAGTTTAACACATGCAGTCCCCAATAAAAGCAGTGGCATGCTTGGCCAAAAACCTTAGCAGCTCTTTGAAAATTTGCCCCTAATGTGAATAACCGTAAAGCATATTTAAGTGCAGTCAAATATGCTTCTACTGCACCAGCAATTGTAAAAATAAAATGTCTCCCGCTGCTGCCAATGCATTACCCTGAAAGATTACTACAACACATGTGCTCGCAAATGCAGCACAGATATAGTCTAAACTTGGCTTACAACAGCAAACCACAGTAACGCTTTCCAAGAAATGGCTTAATGGTGTTGGCCTTAAAGGTTGTTCATACTCTTGGCAGACGACCCAAGCAACTGCCTTGAACACACAGGCCTGCTGCTCGCAGAGTGGCCGTGGCTGCTCCACTCTCTCTTGCTGTCTCTGCGCGCCACCCAACATGGCATCAACCCTTCTGCGTGCAATCACTCCGGGCAATGGCTGTGCAGCTCTTCCTCTGGTTTGTCTTTTCCGAGACGCGACATAGTGTTGCTATTCCGCTCGTGTTCTCTTCTACGGGGAGTTGAAGGGGAGATGGTAGGAACATTTGCCAATGGCATTGACTTTCAAAATCCTCTTCTCACCCTGCAGAAAACTGTTGATTCAAACATGATATCTCCTGTTGGTCCAATATTGTGAATGCCGGTGGCAAAAGCCAAAGAGTATACGTTCTCTCACTGTGCTTTAGAGTTCATAAAGGGCCTGAGAGTACCATAAACATGGCATTTTGAGTTAGCAACTTCTCTGTTCAAGTATGCTTAAATGGAGAAGAAAAAATATTTTTTCCATTCTTTGTCAAAGCACTACAAGAATTAGCTCCTTGTACTTTGGGGAAACAGTTTTTGGTTTGGTTTTGTTTGTTTGCTTTTAAATTGAGAAAATATTATGCAGTTTTGCAGGAGAAATATGAACAGCAGAACACTGCTGCATTTCTCTACTTCTGACAGCTTATTGTTTCAGGCTGGACTAGGTCCTAAACTTCTGTAAATAAGAATATATCATCACAGCAGTTCTACAGTGTTCCTCTGTATTCCTTGAAAAGTTCCTGAATGGATATTCTCTGTACATTCTGTTCTTATATTGCTCCTTAAATTTCTTCAACTAGCCATCACTGACAGCAGGTTTTGCCCTTAGATACAGTATTTAAGGCAATCAGTGCAGTACTTGGTATGTTTTTTTTGTTGTGAATGTTAGTTTCAAGTACGTCTGTTTGAATTATTAATTGGGAATAATACCTCCTGTTATCTTAGTCTGTTTGTTTTTTAAATATACCTTTTCTGAATTGATTTCAACTCCTGTAGACTCTCACTTGCTAGTAGTCACCAGATACAGATACTATCTACAAGAGATGTTTAGTGTATTGTTTGTGAATTATTCTCATTGTGCACATCCTGACATTTATTATATAAGTAGAATAAATTTGATTTCCAGCATGCAAGAATCTGCTCTTTGACCACCTGTTAGTAGTGGTATAGAAGTGGTTGCTTAAGGCTTTTCTTTTTCTTCCCTCAAATTGTCTTCTTCATAAATGGAGAAATAAGAGAATACCAATTAATGAACATCTATCCCTTTTTTTTTTTTTTTTTTTTTTTTTTTTTTTTTTTTTTGTGAGTGAATGAAAATTAGAATACTGAAAATACATTTACCTTTCATGATTCATAAACTGTCTCTGGATTAGCCAGCCAAGCACTTCCAAGTAATTATGAATAATTAATCAGTATCTGCCAAAAAAAAAAAAAAAGTACCTAATGAAATTCATAAATGGGCATTTATGAATCAGGTTTTTATTGTTTTTGCAGCATTTGTTAGACCTTTCGAGCAGCACAAGCAGTCATTTCACATATGTCAAAATTCATGTAGCTATGTCATGAATGATTTCCCTTTTTTGTCTCTGCTTGTTTGATGTGAAAATGTATCTCCTTTTCAGAGTTCTTCAAACAGCTCCATCCATGCTATACTTAGAGTTCACGTATCTCTTAGCTTGTCTAACCACTGAGAACTTAACAATTTTGTACTTTCCATGATATAGGTCCACCAACCAAAGTAATTAAAGCGTCAGTTTTGTGAGCATTGCCTGTGCTATTGGTCATAATGCTGGTTTTCAGAATGGCAATGCATAGAGCAGTCTGGGTAGAGCCAGGATTTCACTTAGAGGTATCTAATTTCAAACTTAACTGTTTCTGGTGTCTTAAAGGAATGTAACTCATCATAGATTCAAAGTTTTATGCATATAAAACAGTTTACAAGATTGGGGCTTTTTTCTAACTCTGACGTGTAAGGTTTGTAGTTAGCTTAAACACTATCATTAGTTTCAGGACTTACCTGATTTCATATCCCATTTTCTTCTCTCTTTTTTTCCCTGCATTGTTTTATCCTGTTGGAATATATTGATCAAGAATTATTGAATTTTAATTCAAGGGGATTAAAAACATGCTTTCTTCCCAACATGGCATCATTATACTCATGCTAAAATCTCATAGAAAGGAACAGTGATATCTACCTCAAGATTTCACAAAATAGCTAATAAAAAATAAAATGTTCTTTCACTGACAGCCAAATAGAATATTAAATTAGCTATTATGCATGTAATTATTATTTAATAAAGTGCACAAAGCTCCCATTTGAGATTATGGCTCTATTTAGCCTGCTATTACGCAGAAAAAAACGTGGCTTTCAGTCTCAAAAAGTTTATCTATTAATTAATGATTGGCTAGTTTCATTATCCTGAAAATTAGGAATAATAGAACTTTTTTCTGTGCCCCTGACAGATGGAGGAAAAAGTCCCTTATTTACTATGGAAAGAAAAAAGAAATCCATTTGAGAACTGGTATCAGCTAAAAAAATAACTAAATATTGACATCAGTTCACATTTAAAAATGTCCTCTGAATTAGTTTAGATAAAACACTAAGTATAATTAAAATTCATTAAAGTTGGACTTTAGAAAACACTCTTCATGTATAGATTCTGAAGTATTTTACAAAAAGAAATAAAATAATTCTGCTATTGTGCAGACAGAAAACTGAGGCTGAGAGAAAGTAAATTATCTTAAGTTAGAAGACTGGTTACTGACAAGGCCAGAAAGAACAGATAACGGGTGTCCTAAGTCAATGTCCTATTCACAAAAGATAGTACTCCGTAAGTTCTCCCACTCTTTTATTTTTCTTTCTTTAAACCCGGATCACATAACTGATCTAGTTCAGAACTGAGTCTTGCAAACCCTTGCTGTAGCTGAGCAGAAATGAGCAGTGAGGACTGAAGAAAAGCAGGTGCTTTTCTAATGTAGCTTTGCTTCCAAGTTGTATTAGAGCACTGTGATACATTCTCAGTATTTGTAGGTATTTTTCTACTCTAAGTCTGGAGAATTATTTTTCTTGGTGAATTATGACTGTGTAGTCATGTGGGACTTCCCGTTTTTATTTATATGGTAATTGAGAACATACACAGAAATGATAGGATAGATTGACAGGTTTATTACCTCTACATGAAAATGGAAAACTGATATACCAGAGTAGAAAGGTGCTTACCGTCAATTCTGCCAGAGACCTAGGCTCTCTCCTCATTTAAATTGTAATGTATTTTTTCAAACTGGGAAAATGCCTTAGCCTTCACCCCATTGTCTTCACGTGGCTGCCATCTAAGCTGAGCTAGTCACTCCAGTCTGCAGTAGGATGAGGTGAATTAGTGCTGGCCTTTTTCTTCTTGATTCTCCTTCCTAGTGATATTGGAAAGTTCTGGGAAATCCAGGGAGGAGCGACATTCAATATATGCTGTGATTAAGCCTTCTTAGAAGGCAAGAGGCTTACAGTACTCTCTAGATACTGCGTATAACCAGTGACAGGCATCCCCTGATATACCGCATTTCTCTGCGTGTAGCTGCCTCTTCACTAGAACCAAGTGTGACCTAAAGATTTGTGTTATTTTTCATATCCATAGTGCCTCTAAAAGGCATAAGATCTTGTATAACAGTAAATATCTGGTGACAAAATGCATATATTGCTTCTGAATTTTCATATTTCTTGACTCCTGTGGAGAACATTGTCTGGTGATTTGAGTCCCAAAACATTTAGTCATCTTATTTTCCATATCACTGTATCATCTTTTTAAGACACCTTACAGAAAATCTGTACCATCTGTTAAACTTAAAAAGGATACATATTAGTCATCTTCACACCTTCAAAAAGAACTCCATAAGCAAAGCAAAAAAGATGGTATAGAGTATTAACAAGCTGAGAATGATTTTCTATTTTATTCCAAGAGCCGTTCCCCTCCTCCAGTCTTGTCCCAATCAGCCCCTCTACACAGGTACTTTCCTCCCCATGCTTGGACCCAGAGGAAGGGAAGTGGTGCTACGGCCCTCTCTTCTCTATCGTTATGGTACTCATTTCTCTTCTGGTGCATGAGTACTGACATGACTGATTTTCAAACTGACCTGCCCTTATTCAGTGAGCATCAATAACACGAGGTCACTCTTTAATAGCCTGTAAGCTTATTTAGACTGCAATCACTGCATATCATTCTTGCTTATAGAAAAGATAACATACATGAATGTAGCTTTGATGGGTAAACTTGCACACTAAAAGGTAAGGTGATGCTTAAGTTCAAGCAGGTAATACCTTCTGAATCCAAAACCTGGTTAAAAGCTTCCTTTGCAGTTACCAGGTGGGGATTTTAGAGTTGGTGCACATACAGAGCTAAAGATAACATTTTGGGCCAAAGATGTCCTATGATACTGTGTTCTAATTATTTTATGGAGCCTTTTGTAAGAGTAATGATATTAATGGACATTAATTGCACTAATGGCTTTTTTTCTGCTACATTGATCATGAAAAAGAACTTTAAATAATTCCTCTTCTCATTTCAGCCTAGAGAATGAGTCAATGCCAGCTCCCACTGATAATGTCTGAGGCAGTAAAGGCAGGGGAACCACAGCAGATAAAATTGCTGCCTTCTAGTCTGAATTATATTTTACCATCCAAAAAAAATAGCTCATTAGGGAGTGTGAAAAATTACTCACGTTCTCTACCCTCTTTATTCTCACCAAGCTGCTGCGTTCCTCTGAGTAATTCTAAGACCATGCTCACATGACAGTCAACAATTTCAGATATTCTGGATTGAGTACTGGTAGCAAGATCCTATCACATGCACAATCAAAACTTGGGCTGATCATGTATTTACATAGTGCTGCAATGTATTTTGTGTTCAGCATGTCCTCAGCCACACTGCCATGTGTGTTTAGAGGAGCTAGTTCAAAGCTAGCACAAGTCTGTCTACAAATCCCTTAAGCACCCATTTGACATCAGCATATATCTAAGAAAATCTATACAGGTTTTTAAAGTTCTGTCTGGATTATGAAGTTATACACATCTACCTGAGGGACAGGAACAATTTCTTTTGATGAATGGATATAATTACCCCTAACAGTCTCAGAAATATTTTTTTTTTCAATATTGTAATTTTAGATGATTATAGGAAAATGCATCAAACAGTCTGTACTTTGAAGTAATAATCACACTTACAGATCTGTGAACAAATTTGATGCAAAAAGATATATTTATGCCCCAGTTCTCCAGTTTGCTCCCAAAAGACAGACTCTGGTGATTTGTGTAGGTTCTGCATGTATTGCCTAAATTTGTCAAGTAAATTATTCACCGTGAATTATTTCCTGATTGTAAAATGTTACAAAAAGGCAACTACAATAGAAAAAGAGGCTATACCAGGATAGAATATATCTAATCAAAGAGAACTGCCATATACCAACAGCTTGCACACAGCCTTCACAAAATCAATTTAAATTGATTGAAACACAGTACAAGCAGGTTACGTCCTGTGGAATCTGCACAGCAAAAATCTAGAGTAGCAAGTTGTAATTTTCTGTTATCTCTGAAGGTTAAGAGATATTTCACCTGAGACATCTTATAAGTGATTATCTGAGATAATGTGTGGGTTGGATGTGACTTCGGTAAAGCCGCATATCTGACAATAACATATTTACATCTCTAGTTAAATTAAGTTGTTGGCCTGTCATTCATCAAATCGTCTCTACTCACTTCCAGTGAAAAGTTGTGTCAGTCCTTTGGGAGAGAATTTAAGTAAGAAAAAATGCCTTTCATGTTATATTTCTCATAACAACATTGATTTGGCTATACTGAAACCCTGAGAATAACACATTCATCTTAAGTGTGTGGGGTTTTTTATGTTCCCGTTATAATTGCCCACTGAATATGTTGTGACATAGTGTTACTTACAAGCAAATTGTGGGAGAAGGAAAATGTCACTCAGTAATTGATGAAGTTATTATGGAAAACTGTTGAGTCAAATATAATGCAGGCTGTATTGATCATCAATTAGCAGAATTATATCCTTTCTTACTTTATTATGTAGTAGTGAATGTCAAAACGTAGTCAAGCAATGTTAAGTGTTTCATCAACTGAAGTGGAAAAAGATGTTTATAGCATGTGAACTACCTAATTGCTACAATTTCTTTTTTAAGCTGCGTTAATTTATTTATTTATAGGAATGTGTTTCTTTGGAAGAAGTTGCATTTTGCACACATTTGAGAGTCAGCATGTTATAAACAAAGATAGTTATTATGCAAATTCATATTAAATTAATTTTTCCTCCCTTCTTTTCCTACTACTTTTCCTCCACTTAAAGATTATTTGGAAAATAAATAGCAGCTTTTCACGTATGGGAAAAATATAAAAAGTGCTATTTGAGTGTTTTAGCTATTTTTCTACATAGAGCCTTGATAACTGTGAAATGTACTTACATGCTGCTACTACCAACAAGTGCCTACACCAGTTTTTCTGTGTACACCATTCTTCTCTTCATATATAGCAGGAAGACTCAGGCATTTAGCTGTAAAGCAGACTCTCATCTGGGCTGTTGACAGCTATTGTTAAAGCCACAGTTTTATATATATATAGCTCATTTTTTCATCAACAGTTCTCAGTACCATTTGCAATTCAGATTTCTATTGTCCTCCAAATTCCAAGTAAGGAAGCAACATGCCTTCTGTCCTCCAGCATCTTCTGCAAGGTGGCAGCATTTGCTAAAACCACATTTTCTTGCTGACCATCTTTTTCTGAAGGATTAACACTAGTTGCGTTATTAAGGTCCTCTAATCAGAGTGAAGGGGAGGGAGAAGGAACGTGTCTTGCCAGCAGAACTAATGGCTTAGGGCTGACAGTTAGATGGGAAATAGCTTGCGTTTTTGTTTGGTAAGGCAAGACATAACAGATAATGCTCCATAACCTCCCTGAAACCATCTCTGTGAGACTTCTATTAAAAAACAGCACCAGCACTAGAGCCTGATAGGAAAACAAAGCATTCCTTCATGGATGGGGAAGAGTATGACAGCATTAGAGCAAATTGAGTCTCTTTGAATGACAAATGGACATTTGGAAATACTTTGTGTCTTTGCATGTAGTTTTGTTTGGCTCTTTCAGCCAAAGAGGGAGTCAAAAGGTAAGGGGAAAAAGAACCTGACCTTTCCAAAACCTTACCATCTTGTCTTGTTGTTTCAATTAGTTAGTTGACTTTAAATCTAAAACTTGGTGCTTCACTGGGTGAAGACTTTTTTCTCTTTTGAGAATGTAATCTTTCTTATTGTTATTAAGTTTATTTCTTTCTAGTAAACCATCAAATCAATTAAATGTACAGGTCTTGGTTTACTGTACAGGGGAATCATACATGAATCTGCACAAAAGTTTTGTCTGTGATTGCCTAAAGTGCTTAAGTCTGAGCAGACTGTGTTTTCTAGCAGTTTGCTTGTCAGCCTTGCTATATTCTGATGAAAGGAGGATTTCCAAATATATTAAAAAGCTTAATCTGTTCATAAATCTTGTTTATTTATCTTGAAGAAGCAAACACAAAGACTTTTGCTTGTTCATGTACAGGCTGTGCTGTGTGTTGCCTACGTTGATGAAGAAAGGATCGGTTGATGTGGGTTGAGGGTCTGTTTTGCTTTGAAGAGAGAAGGAGTCTTAAAGATTATTTTTTGTTGCTTGGCTACAGCCCTTGTTTTTCACCTCTCCAAGGGCTAAGGTGTGATGTTAGGGAAGACAAAAAGTGGATTTTTTTGAGAAAATAATTTACGTTCAGAGCTTTAGATCGGGTTCTTAAGAGCTCCTTCTCTTAAGCACAGATGTCCTGAGATACGTTGCATTGTCTTGTTTTTCTCTGATGCTGTACATCTATATAAGGATGGCAGATGTCTGCTCCGAGTACCCTCTTGTACATATGTACAACCTCCGTTTCCCCTTTCAGTCTCCTGCCAACATTCAATGAATCTACATATTATGGGCCAGAAAATTGTCCTATGTGACTGCTGAAACTGATACACACACACCTGTGCTCTCTGCACTTAATAAACAGCTGTGACATTTACAACCGTATTTTGATATGAAGCAGCCAAGAGGGGAAGCCAGCCTTTAGGAGGATATATGAAAAAACAAATAACTAAACAATTACAACCTGATACTTTGTAAGTGAGAATCAGTGGCAGCTCTTTTCTGTATTAAAATTAATTTAGTTTAATGTTCTTCCTAGGTCTTTTGGACTGGTGGTTACTTTCAGAAATGTCAGTGATACTTCTCTACAAATAACTCCTGCCCATTTTACTTAATCCAACTTTTCTTTTTTTTCCACTGCTTTATCATCTGCACAGCAGGAGTTTCTGTGTCTCCATCTAGTTAAGGAGCAGACAACTTCTTCCATGTGATGGGAGATTCTGAGCCCAGGATCATCTAAATTCAGGACATGGACTCAGCACGGTGGTGTCTGTGTGCAGGCCAAGCCTCCTTCCTCCAATAGGAGCTATACAGAAAGGTGGTTGTAAACACTCACCCACACTCACGGAATGACTGAGTGTGGAAGGGACCGCTAGAAATCATCTAGCTCAACCCTCTCTACAGCAAGATCTTGTTTAGTTGGATTTTTAATATCTCCAGTGATGAAGGCTCCACAACCTGCTCAAACAACCTGTTCCAGGGTTTGACCACTCTCACAGTAAGCAGGGTTTTTTTTTGTGGGAAAGAGGAATAGCATTTCCTGTGGTTTTATTTCTCTCCATTGCCTCTTTTCTTGGTCACTTGGCACTACCGAGAAGCATCTGGCTCCATCTTCTTTTTCCTCTCTCTACCACCCAGCACTTACACATATTGATGCGGTTCCCAAAAGAGCCTTCGCCAGCCTAGACAACCCCAGCTCTCTCAGCCTTCCTCATGTGACAGATGCTTCAATCCCTCAATCATGTTTGTGGCCCTTCACTGCATTCGCACCAGTTATGTATAAGTCTCCCTCGTACTGGAGAGCCCAGAATTGGACCCAGCACTCCAGTTGTGTCTCATCAGTGCTGAGCAGAGGGGAAGAATCATCTCCTCTGACCTGCTGGCAACACTCTTCATACTCAGCCAATCTTAGAGTGAATATATCTGTTTAGACATCTCATAAGAAAATACTAAGTTCAAAAGGAATATATGCAAAATTACTGACTATTCATGCACATGAATTTTACACTGTTCATTCTTTTACCCTACAAACACTTTCCTTATACTTTTCCCTGTGCCTTCTTTTTAAGGAGAAGGTGATATGATCCCATCTTGTTTCCAGCCGATTTGTTGGCGCCGATAGATTTAGAGGGTTTTATTACCAGGCAGAGGTATCCAAGTATCTGTCATCTCTTAAAAAAAGTCCTGCTTTGTGACTGACACGTGTCACAGAATAGCAAGCTTTTTTGCTCCCTTGTCTCCAAAATAGACACCATCCCAGCCCATTTCATGACACTATGTGCTTTATCACTCATTTTCGTGATGAAATCCCAAGAGGTTATTTTTTTTACCTATTGGCTAAACTATTTGAAGCTTTCCATTTAATTCAACCGTTTCTGATCACAGGCTGCTGTGGCTATGATGCCTGGCAAGGGATGTAGTGGAGGCCACAAGAGAAAATGGCAGACCGGATGGATGAGATTCTATTTCTGCCTAAGTAACCAAATCTGACTGAGTTCACGAGGCCAGGACTTTGCCCCAAGTCTCTTACATTTTTCTGTGTTCACCTTCCTAAATCTTAAATTCACTTAAAAGAATTCCTAATGAACTTGAAATTTAACATGAGACATATAAAGCTGCAAATTGTTGGACGTGGATTATACTTCAGCGATGAAAGCTAACTCTAAAATGAAGACATGAACTGTGCCCACCTCCATATGTTCATGCAGTGAGTCCCAAATCAGAGAGATTAAAGATTTTTTTTCTTTCTTTTTCTTTTTTTCCTGTCTGACTTTCTTTGAATGCATTGGCCAGTATTGATAGCTCCCCAGCAGACAGCAGGGGGGGTTTTGCTGAAAAACACAAAGGCAAAATATAAATTGAATAAAAGAGACTCAGGTATGTTTTCCAATGTCTTCCAAATTAAATTGGGATTTAGGAGGTATAAGAAATTTTAACAGCAAAAAATTAAAGAAAGATCCTTAGAGAGTTCTGCCAAATGTTAAAATAATTATCTTTATTTCTTAAGTTAAGCTTGTTTGCTTTTCTTCATTAACTATTGGTAAAGGTGAATTCAAGATACTGACAAATCACTGATTAATTGATTGATTAAATGGATTAATTTATTATAGAAAACTGTATTTTAAACAAATTATGTGATGGAAACACAACCTGTGTTAGTGAGACACAGGTAGGTTAAACCTTCCCACACCTTAGCTTCCGTTCCTTAAATTTTTTGAGATTTCAAAAACATACCTGCCTTAACACACAATGCAGAACTGCAGCATTTTAGCAGCTTTTCACCAATATATAAAGAAATTGGAATAACCATTGACCTCTTACAGGCCCTTTGGTCATATCTCTGCTCTTCCTAGTTAAGTACAGAGACCACTAAGTGACTGTCATCTGTGTCTTTTTGTCTCATCCTCCTCACTACTGCACAAAACAAACAAATCCTATAATTTTTAGGTAGCAGTGTCTCCTAATCAAAGGATGTCCAACTGCAGCCATTTTCCTTTGTTAGATTTTGTTAGATCTCATAAACTCATTATTCCATTAAACTTTGATTTTGGTTGCTTTTTTAGTGTTGGATTACTAATTTAATCTACAATTTTAAAAGCAAATATGAGAACTACTGAGAGCAATGTCAGGTGGAAGCATAGTAATATTAAGATTTCCCATATGAATTTCTAAGCCTTTCTGTAGTTAACAGTATGTTTTTTGAAATCTGGCAGGGAATTAATCTTGCAATCTGCTGAATTTTGATTTCCCAGTGGAAATCAACCAGGAATGGTCAAGGCTATGAACTATATAAAATTGTCCTTTGCACAAGGGAATGCTCAGGGCTAGTTCTACATGAAGGCAAAGTGTATGCTTGGCTGTGGCAGCAAATAGCTGAGGAGAGCAAAATCCTGAGAGCTCTAGAAAGCCATTCTGGCCATGGTATCCCTTTGGGAACAAAAAGATTCACTCACAAACCTCAGTTGCGAGCTTCACCTTTCCATTCACATAGAAAAGGTAAACCTGGCTCTGTATCTCTGTCTTTCTTTTTTCTTTCCCTTCTGTGTAGCAGAAATATCTGGGCCATGTCCCCGCATCCTTATGGCAGCAGAATTCAGTTCTGCTGACACTGCACAGCCTGCGTACTGAGTAAGTATGAAATTCTGATGCAAAATTTTCTATCCACCACTTAGGAGTCAGGTAAAGAAAAATCCCTTCCTATGTACAAGTAGGTTAACTGAGAAGCTAAATATTCTCTCATAACTGAGCATCAAACGCTATCAAGTAAGACAAATTCCAGCCATATCTGGTTAAAAGGAATTTTCTGAATCACTGTGATTGACTCTGCCGTCTATTACCACTAGACATCATTCTCACAGGAATGGAAAAGAAAGAGAATCTGGTAATCTGGTTATCAGAATTTTACCACTTCATGGCAAGGAATTCTGTGTGTATGTGACAAAAAGCTGGGCCAGCCTGAAGCTGACTTTTAACCACTCTCAGTTACTCCATTCTGGCAATACACAGAGGAGATAAAATTTCTGGTTCAGACCTTGGTTAGGGCTCGCATGCTGGGGGTCAGCTTTCTTGCATATCCTGTGCAGGTACCACTGACACACAGCAGGAAAAAGTAATTCTTTGCATTTACAGGGTTAGTTCCTATTGTAGTTTAACTGAACAGGGGCTTGACTAAATAACTCTACTACTCACATAACATACAGATGTTATCTTGAGGTTATGTCAATTTAAAGACAATCTGTTTACTAAGCAGAGTGGCATGCTATATCTTTAAAATCAGACAATGCCTATGTACATAAAGTGTGCCTTTAGTTATTATCTGCAAATAAACCTTTAGTAATGAGGTTTCAGATCTATTGGTTGAGTGTTGATAATAAATTCTCTGTGGAACTGACTTCAGCCCATTAAGCAAGCCTGCTTCTGCTGTCGTGGTTGTTAATTTGACGGGACTGTGTCACATTAAGTAGAACAAACATGTTTTCACCCACTCAGCCATCCAGAACGGACATGGCTGTTACTCTAACAACTGGATATTGATTGGAAGCATTCACCCCTTCTGACCTGAGGCTGGTACATGAAAACAGAGCCAGGACTGATTAAGAAATTGCATGTGTTTGTGCACATGTGTGCAGTGTTAACGGTCCACATAAATTTCAAGCCTTTTGAATTCATGTCATGTTAATGCTCAGAGCATGAGATCTGTCACTCATTTCCTGCAGGGGCCGTGAAGCCTCATTTATCTTGAATTATTTATTTGTCTGTATGCTTGTACCCATCTGGTCAGACCATGCTGTCAGGGTCCACTGCCCCATATCAAAAAATTTGTTTATTAGCTGTAGGTCTAATAAAAATGTCTCAGGAAATGTCGAAGTTGAAGAAATGTTGGGATTTGCTTCTGGTTTTGATCTCACATATGGCATAATTCAGTAGATAGCAGTGTGTTACTTCTGTGTGTTCTTGGTACGGAGAATATCTTTAACTGGTCATTTCTGTAGACAACCAAGAAAAAAAAAAAAAGGAGCTAAAAAGGAGAGGAAAAAAAAGGAGAAAGAGGGATTTTCATCTATTTATGAGAGCAGACTACCTTGCAATATAAATGTTTGGTATACTGCACTTCCTTCCTCCCAGTTTTGTTCTGTCACTTGCATTATGTACACGCTGATGTGTACACGGTCTAGTTTGCAGTTCCGAGGGGAGGAACTGGGGCCAACTGCTCCCATATCCCATCCTGGCCAGCTGCGATGGGCCGGTGTGGAAGGAACACTCCACCTGTGGCCAGGAGATGGGTAGCAGATCAAGCTTCCCTTGATGGTGAAGGGGAATCATCAACTCGGGGGAGTTGTCCTGGGTTCAGTGAGGTTGTGTGCTGTCTCTCACCTCATGCTGGTGACTGAATGAAGTTATGGGTTTGTTGATGATTTGGTTTTCCTTTGATCTTCCCCTCTCAATTTGTTTTTCCTGAAGCCTCTCAGAATGAGGGTTTCACCAACTGTATTGGAGCCCTCAGTAAACTTATGCTGCATTTTCTCAGCTTCACCATTTCCAAAAATAGTGCCAAGAGCTGATAATAAATTTTTACTTCTGAAGGTAACTACCACATATTGTCTTATAATCAAAGGTCAAGCTGTGGCAATCAAAGCAAGAAATGAGCGGTTTAGGCAGATTTAACATGGTGAGAGAGGAATAATCATCAGGGCTAGTTATCTATATAGATTCTTTCTATAAAATATACAACAGATAAAATATCTAATTTACATAATTTAATATGGTTTGTTTTCTATCACTAGTATAAATATTTATTATAAAATATAGGCATGATAATAAAAACATTATAAAATATTTAAAATAATTGCAAAAAATCTGGAATTTAAAAAATTTAAATACTTTCATTTCCAATATATGAGATGTGAGGAACAAATACAGCAATATGAAAATGAAAATTTTAATTTTGAAATTTATTGAGTTCAAAGATATAGCAAACAGATGGAAACTAAAATTACATTGCCCTTGCACTTCTCTCCATTGTGAAGAAGGAACAAGTGATGCAACAGGGAAGAAAATAACAATGAAGTTTATCTGAAAACAGAAAAGAAAGTTTACAGACATGATGCATTAGCATAAAATATAAATACAGTACAGTGCTAAAAATTCAACAAAAAATGGGGGAGAAAAAGCTGCATAACTAAATAATAAATTAAAGGTTATGGCCAGCAAAAGATAATGTTGATCAAAGACTGAAAAAAAATCATGTTCTGTATAGAAATCTTTCTCTTTACAATTTTAGTGAAATATTTCTACAATGCAGAAGTATTAAATTATTTAAAAATATCAGATTCATGGAAAGAACTTTTACAAAGGGTCTGTTCTGATATTGAAAGGGCTTTTATTTTTCCTACCTTGCTATATGCCCAAGTATTTGAAAGAATCAGAGGAGATATTGTTTGAAAACCCTTTAAGAGGACTGTGGGGGTAATGAAACTTATTGTTCTTTTATTATAGCTCATAAGTTGTGAAGCAATCAGTCTCAGAAATATATTTTGATACTCTGTTTTTGTGGAGATCATTGGAATTCAGCTGAGTGGATATGATGATGAAAAGTAATTCTGGCATCACTGAGTTTGAAAGGGATTAAAGATTCATGGGAGCTCTGCAGAGGGATGTAAGACTGGAAGAACATCAGAATACACAATTAGTCACAGGGGAGAATACTGCTGCAAATTTAAAGTGATCAATACATCGTTTTTTCATACTGTTAAACTATAAATGTATTGTCCCAGAAAATCAGACTCTTCATTACAGAACAGTAGTACTACAGCATATTATATACGTATAATTAAGTACGTAACGAAAAACATTCATCACAGTATGACAAGCAATTAGTGTTCAATTGTAGCTAGTCAATATTACTGTTCTAATTTTGCAATAATGTTGAATTCTGATTAATTTTTCATTTGGAAATTTAGAGCAATGTTAATTTATAATTCACTTGTAAAATTAGCATTTTACTTCATTAGTAAAGGCACATAAAATTATTATTTTCATTTATATGAAATTACTGTGTTGAAGCATTATTTAGCAGATGAGATCTCAAGAAAATAAAGACGTTGCCTTTGGAGAGTTCATAAAAAAGGAAGCCCTCTTTCTTTTGGCTTTGTCAAGGCAAACAAAATAGACAAAGACCCTTTCTCTGGCGCAGCAGGATTCACATCTATAGGCTTAGATTATGTTCCTCCCTTTAGAGGTGGCCTTGGCTCGTGCTGCCTGATGAGAATTATCCCTGCCCCATGCTGCGTCTCTTGTCATACCCCAGCGTTTTGAGAATGCTGGCTGGCACTGAACGAGGCTGTGTCAGGGACAGTCCTAGCAATTAAACACTACAAGCAGTATTATGCCAGTGTTTGATCCCATGCCCTGGCACACTTTAGAGTAGTGATCCTTCCTTAAGGAGCCTGACAGCACCGAAGCAAAGTGGGATCCAGCTGATTGCGCAAGGAAGGGTCCTGTGCTGACTGGATCTGAGGGCCCCACTGTTGAGGACACAGTTTGCCCAGATTGAGGAACACTTAGCTAACCTCTAGGATCGTATCACTGATTCCAAGTAATCTTGAGATTACTCTTACTTGTGCTACTACTGAGTGCTCTCACCTAAAGCATCTTTCTAAATGTTGTATTTCAGATTGAAGAAGGACTCAAGATGAACATATGATCCTGAAAGTAGTTAACTCTTACAACATTACTGTGTACTCCATCATATAACAGAGATTCAAATGAAAATGGCTATAATGAAAAGAGTATAAGAACTCTTCATTAAATGTCCTCTCTAATCTTTAAATGAATACATTTAACCAAGCTCCTATCCCTTTTGTGGCAGCTTTACAGAACTGAGCTTTATTGGCACAAGATCTTTCAGACTTAACATGATTTAGTAGAAATGAGAGTTTAAAATTCTACAGGGGATCATTTGTACCACAATAAAAACCAGATACTATAGCAAGCATAGAATGCAGCATGACAGCATGACAGCATAAACCACTCACCTCCAAGAAAAAATACTGTATATTAGTAGAAATTAGTGGTATTTATTTTGACTTGCTATGCAGGGACACAGCAATAATAAATGACCCTTAGAAGATAAGCCTCTATCTTTTTTTATAAATTCTATTATTTGCAGAGATTTCCTTGAGTCTAACCCAGAGCCAAAACTATCTCCCAAAACAATTATGCTGTCCCTGTTAATAGAAATCTTTCCATTAACTTCAGTGAAGTTTAGATGAGGTAAGTAAGAAAGTATTTCTAGAATATCACAACCTGCCTGAAAATATTCCATGAAGATGAAGAGGGTACACTCAGTTGATATTATTAATTGTAAATTACCCATTGCTTCTGCTGTATCTTTCCAGAGGAAATGTCCTCAGCCAGTTGCTCCTTTCACCTATTGTCTTACTCCTTCCTCACTGAATCTATTTTTTCCACTTTCCAGGCACACTAAAATGAATGCATATTTCCTAATAATTTTTTTTCTGAAAAAGAGAAAGAATGAGCTGAGGCTGGAGGCATCCATGTATAGGTGCCTCTCCACTAGGCTTGCTCAAGTATGGCAATGTCTTTCTCATACTGGAAATCCAAAATTAGACACTACTCCAGATGCCATCTCACAAATGCTGAATAAAAGGGGGAAATCCCTGCCCTCAGCTTCTGGATACACTCTTGCTAGCACAAACCAGTGTCATTGTCCTGTTTTGCTGGATGGGCACATTGCTGACTCACATTCTGCTTGTCCACCAGGACCCCCACTTCTCACTGTGCAAAAGTCCTTTCTAGCCAGCAGTGCCCAGCCTGGGTTGCGTGGGGTTATTCCATCCCAGCTGCATAACGGCGTTGGCAACAGATTCCTGTGTCCCACTCAGAAGTGGCCTGGTCTCCCCAAGTATCAGTAACAGACAAAAAGGCTGATCCTGTGACTTTTACTTGTATGTTCATAACGACTGTTCCAAGCTATTGATGTTTTCATTATCAGAAGTGTCAAAGTGTGTGAAACTAATATGTCCACCTTCAAGGAAAATAAATTATAGGAAGGAAGCTAGTTGAACCAGGCCCTGATTTCAACTGCTCAGTATCAGTTTGATTAAATCAACACTGGATGGGGTGAACAATAACATTAGCTGGGTTTGATTAAATTGGACTGCTTCAGACAATTCTGAAATACATTTTGAGTAATAAAACCTTCCACTTTTTGTTCTTTGCTTCACTTAGTTTCGTCTGAGTAAAGGGAAAATATTCTTTCTGTATTGGTGAGCAAAACAAGTCTGCAAACCCACTAGATCTGTTTGAATGGCAAGGGAAAACAATTAGAAAATGTTGTTAGATAGGTATTTTGGAGTTAGGATATGTGACTAGTTTTCAGATCTGTGCCTACTTTTACAGAAGAGCAAGACCTGCAAATAAAATAATTCTTTACTCACTTTTGATATAAAAAGATACAAATTTGGTCTCTAGCAGACAAGGGTTAGAATCTGATCTTTATGTTTCAGACATACTCTTTAATTCTGTTCTGTTTTCTTTGTAATCAGAAAGTGCACAGCCTTGTATCTCTTCCTCCAGCATTCTTTCCTTCATTCTTATACTAAATGCACAAGGTATTTCTTTTATGTATGCCATAAGCAGCAACAGTTATGTGACTAGAATGAGAAGAAATATGCCATCCTAACATAATTTTGACCATGCTCAGAAATCTCAGTAGTCATTTTGGTCTTCTGTACCTTTTACTTAGAATGAATGGGAATAAAGATGTCTATCTCATTGACCTAAATATAGTTCTGATGTGATTTATCCTGCAAAGGAGATTAGAGCATCTTAATGGTATGATAATGCTTTTCCTTCAGTGCAGAGAAATTGCTGATAGAATAGATGTTTAAATCCTCATCACTCACTATCTAATAACAGTCAGCAATTTAAATGAGTGCTCAAATACGTTACAGGTAGTGCTTGTGCCCCCTGACAACTCTCACAGCACTTGGTTTAGGGTTTCAGTATTTTGTTTAAAATCCCAGTAGCTAGATAAAATGCATGATTTAATTTTGAAGTTTATAGTATAATCCGGAATATTTATTCAAGTGGAATTTGTTTCATTTGGGTTTGGGTGCCCATTGAATGAAGTCAAAGCATTTTCTGCCCTAACTACGGACAGATTCAGGCACATCACCAAAACTGACTTTTTGATAACTTGAAATTTAAATCTGTACCATTACAAATATATGTATTACAACAGTTGGGTCACTGAAATCATGATCCCTTCTAAAAATTTCTCCCTGAGTAGTGAAAGACTGGTTTTAAAAATAGGAACACAAATCTAAATTTGACAAATACTTTCACATTTAGGGCACAAACTAGGATACATTCAGAGGAAGCTATTAGGATCTGTGCCATACTGACATTTACCATTGCTGTCGTGCACACAAAAGATGACTGAATTTTGCTGTTTCATCCTTTTTTACTTTTTAATCACACTGCATCTATTTATGAAAGCATGAAAACCCTGTAAGAAAATATGTTCTTGTTCTTGGGCATTCAGCTGAAGAATGTGAAGTGTTAAGGGACCAGTGGGATGCCTGGGGCATTCCAGGTGAAATTTTAACAGGTTTTTAAAAGTATATTCTCTCTTCAAATTGGGATAATTAAGTAAAAAACACATGATGAAGAGTTTGGGATTTCAATTACCTTTGTAATTACCAGCAATTTTGCAATTCTGAGGACACCAATGGAAATATATCAAGAAGAAGTTTCCAATGTGTGGCATGTGCCATTTATTTATGGAGTTGATGACATATTTACAAGAACAATTTCAATGTTAGTTATTTTATCTTGGGCTAGCTCTTGAGTTCTGCTACTATTGATTATGGGCTAGTACCATTCTGATCTCTTGTACTTTTTAAATTCATGGTCATAAATAACCACTAGTTCCACTTGCATACTTGCACAATCTTGCATGACAAAAATCCTTCTTCTATTTTGTGAGCAGAGACTATTCAGAGCATGGATATATTCTACCCATGAACTTCATGCATAACAATTTTGGGTACCCGCTGCATGGTAGAGTTGAGGAGAACAAGGAAAGAAGAGTTATGTAAGCCTTGGGCACTAAAATTAGGTAGATGGAAAGGCTTCACTGATGTTTTTCACTACCAACCTAGCTATGGATACTTGTTATGGATTCTGTTCCTTTACTTTTCCAAATAATTTACATTAGAGCCCCACAAAGACATAAATTAAAAAAACAGAGTTTTAACAAGATAGAAATAGTTATGAAACTGAGTTGAACTGTTTTGGCCCTGTTTCTTTAACGCAATCATCTACACCAAGTAACAAATGCACCAACTGCTTACTTGTTAATGGGCTCATTAGAGAGACAGCAGTCACTCATCAAAGAAAGGAGACTTAGAGAGATGGAAATTGCTGGGCAGATGCAGACCAAGGGTGTCAACAATCTATTATCTTTAATGAGAATTAATAGGATCTTCTTTTCTGTGTTCTTTATTAGCTGCTACAAAATGTGTAAAGTTCTTTTCCTAGTGTATGGTCTAGTTTTCAGTCAGTGATTAAAGACAATTCAGGTAAGGGAAATTAAAACCCCCTTATATCTTCCATGGATGTGTTGCACAAATTAACTTTTTTTCAAGACACAACAGTATTTTTAATGTAAACATTAAGCACAAACCTGTTTTATTTTTTTCTTTTAAATTGACAGAAATCAAGATTCTGCAGCTCACATTCCATGAACACTCCTGTTGAAAAGCAAAAGGATTTCGTATGCACCATAAAGTAAGTAACTGGCTTTTTACATCATGTACCAATTTTAAATTTATAATCAACAGACCTCTTCCTTTTTAGATAGTTCGATTTTTGCTGGTGGTGCTGTGTGAGAAATGGTGTGCAATCTTACGTCCTTTAAAAAAACTACTAAGTAATTTTTAAAGTCTCTGTCTCTTTAAGATATACAAGTCATACATCTTAAAGGGTGTCCCTCTGTCTGAGCAGGATCCTTGATTATTTCCTTGTGAATGAGGCCTGCTGTATGGTCAGTCTTTTGGGCTGTTAGAAGTTCACAATGTGAAGGTACACATGATGCTATCCGTGTTGAACTGTCTGTGGAGTGAATTAAAATTATTAGCAGGTCTCCCCTCTAAAGACCATTAGCTAAGCAATAAATCAACAAGGTATACCACAGCATGATGAAACTGTAGCAGCCCGGGGTTATTACAACACATGGGGCACCATCAGAGGACTCTAATCCCTCTCAGGAAAAATAATTTATTATGGCAACATCCTCTGAACTTCCCTTATTGGTACAAAAATTATTGGAATGAAGCATGTGGCAAAGCAATATTATCATTGCTGAACAGATTGCATATAGTCCCTTTCCCTTCATGAAGTCATTACTTTCAGTAATGGACACAACTATCTGATTTTAAAACAGAGATACAGTGAAAGCAAAAGTCTTGTGTTTGATGCAATTTGATAATAAAGATCTTTCATAAAAAATCAGAAGAGTATACTTGATCTAAGTAAGAAATTCTTTATTCAGTTTTAAAGAGTGCCCGAGTAATCCTCTTGTGTGTTTGAAATTGCACAAAATATTCTTCTACACTCAGAATACTTCCAAGAAGATGTGAAAGTGGGATTCTGATTGTACCTTTGGCACATGTAGAAACATGTGGCAAACATTAAGCTATCTTTAAAAGACTTCAGTACCACCCAGTGCTGAGACTGCACTGTATTAACATCGGTGGCTGTATGCTGGTTTCTTGACAGCCACCAATAGAGGCATGATATGCCTTGACTGGAGATATGGGGAGAGCTTGATCTGTCAGGCCGAAGAGTACATGGGCCACTGTATTTATTCCACCTGGGCTGAAAACAACTGACTGCTTTAACAAGAACATACTTGCTGAGAGCAGTTGTGTCAAGAAATACTTTTACTGCCTGAACAGTCAGGTTTCGAAAAGCAAGAAAGTGGCTTGGAGTGAGATCTGCCCTGTATTATTTCCATATGTTGCCTTTCCTGAAGGGAAAAAGCAGAATATCTGCTATGCCTTTAGAGCAAGCTGGGGAAGAAAATCGGCTCAGAAATCTTTGCCACCTTTTTCAGTATTAGATGAAAAATTTAACCACACTTCCTGAGACTAGACTAGACAAAGCTCAGATGTTCGGAGGTACTCAAGTAAAATAATATAAATGTAGACAACTGAGAAATTACTTCTGTAATCTAGCTATGCACTCATTGAATGCACTGGACTTTGGGGAGTTTTTTGTGTATCCCCTTTACTCCAAAAGGTGTACAGAAAATTAGATAGAAACGATTTTGTCTCCTGTATAACTTATGATCACAACTGAGTGGATTCACCTGAAGATTTTTGTCTTTTTCCCAACTGTTCCAGTTCTACCCAATCTTTTGAGTAAAGGGAAATGCCAGTAGTCTGTTCTGAAAATAATGCAGAGCCATATGTTCTCCTTCCCCCAGTTACAGTAATGACTACATCTGTTGTGGACCGGGCACCAGCATGCAACACACATACCTGGGGTGTACAATAGCAAACGCAGTGTTGTTTTCATGAATACATGTGTAAAAATATTCTCATTTGGTGGTGTTATAAGGACCTGTTCTGGGCAAGGAGTTGGTACTTCAGGGCCCTGAAGACGAGGCAGAGTGTCTGATAGGGTGTGCCTGAAGGGCTTCCTGGGAAGGGGGGGTTGGACACCAGGCACTGAATTACATTGTGAGTCAGATCCAGCCCACAGCCAGAGGCTGGACATCCATATATTGACAAATTTACTCATAAATGTTGCACTACTCATTTAAGTGAAGCTATGCAGAAATATATGTGAGCGGTCATATTAGTTTTGTTCTTGTTTTCTAGAGTGGTCAGTATATAAGAGTTTTATTTTCTTAAGTAAACATTTTAATAACCAATGTCTCCTGTAACTCCTAATTCTGCCTACAAAATCATATATCTTTCAAATTCACGAGGAATTCATTTTTGGAGCTTCTGGATGCATAGACCATTGGAATTTTTGGCCCCTACTCTGTTAAATAGGCCCAGTTGGGCAAAAGCAGAGAAGCAATCATGCATGGATACACAATCAGATTTTTAAAGTATTGGCCAGGATATGCTTAACAGAAATACCATAAACCCGTAAAAGAGTTACAGCTATTCCTGGTAGCGACAGTAAAACTTCAAAAGCCTTTAGTCGATCCTTGTCCTATAATTTCATCTTCTGTTTTTCCTTTGTGCATATTTCTCAGACAAAATGCTAACAGTAAAATCATTCCAGACATGTGTCTTCTATTAACTTGTTGAACTCAAGAAACTTATAACACTCCATTAGTATGATTTCCCCTCTCTTTAAGATGACCTGCCACAAATCATAGAGCAACTTTAAGCATTACTTGCTTGTACCTGAAAATACTGTATTCCTGAAAAAAAACCCACTCTCCCTTTCAAAAAAGAGAAGTTTAATTCTGAACTGTGGCCTAGAGGCAGTGCAGGCTCCTGCTCCGAATTATTGTAGATGAATTTGATAGCCTGAGGTTGTGTTAGCTGAGATTGATTGAAACATCAGTTGAGTTTAATCCAGCTGCTTGGGAGAAAGGAATATAAATTGCAAGTGAATGGTAGCCCCGAATGAGATGATCAATAAATAAACTCTCCCAGAATTCTGAGGTATTACATTTCACATGAACTATGAACTTATTTAATAAAAGCTGTGTTAAAATGACTATGATCCATATCAGAAGGGAATAATTAATATTTTTATGACATTTTATTAGAGTAAGTTTAAGTTCATTTTTCAAAACCATGATCACACTTGCTATTTTTATATGGCTCCTTGAAAGTATTTCCTCAGAATGAATCCCATGAATTTTCTTTTGTGTGAATGGAATTGAGCCTTCTAGTTAAAAAATGATGAACAGTAATTAGGACATAAATTATTTAAAGGTCTTGTAGTTTAAGCAGACATAAAAACTGGCAGGCAATTAAATTCATGGTAAACTCTAGGGGATACTGGTGGAAACAGGTGGAAGCAAGTATTTTATGAGACCTGAGGACAAGCTTGAAGGCTCAGGAGATGGTGGTGTGTGGATGAAAACTGGCATTTTTCAATCTAATGCTGGCTTAACAAGATGTATAGGGAACCTTATTGCACTGGTGTGCACGTCCCCTGTGGGGCGGAGTGAGGCTAAAGCTCCTCATTTAGAGCTCCAGATGGGAACAGTCAGCCCCCTTTTTGAAAGCTTTCTCTTGCTTCCATCCCTTTTTATGCCTAAATATCTGTGGTGTGCACAGGCTTTGGGGAGCAGTTTCACAGCTACTGTGAAACCAAGCAGAGCGAATAGCATTCTGGCAAATGAGCAAAGCTTGCCAGCACCTATGAATTTAGTAAGTGCTAAGGGCTCTAATACATTGTACCTACCCTGCCCCCACAGAAGCAGGATACTTAGTATAAGTAAATATTGCCAAAATCTCTCTGCCTGATGGAGAAAACCAGCTTTAAAATTTTTAACAGAAGAAGTTGTTTAATATTCATTTGCCTTTTTATGCTAGCATTATTCCAGTTAGTAAACAGCTTACTTAGAAAGGGATATGTGGCGGGAAACCTGCAATTGTTTATAAATTTGTATCAAATGTTTGCACAATATTCTACTTTTTTTTTTTTTTTTTTTTTTTTTAAGAAATATGTGGCAATTATTTTGAACCACAGATCTCTTTTTATGAGCTGTATGACCATGCAGTGTGTACAAGTCTACACATCTTTATTCTCCTTACATATGTTTTACATTTGTAGCAAGTAGCATGAACTCAGGTGTGCTCAAACAAGCTGATTTAATAAATGTATATGTAATCAGTATTTGTACATTGAAAAAAAGAGATTTGCTTTCATCACCTTATGCTACCTGCCTTTAAGTGAGCTAACTAAAGACAAAAAAGAACTAACTAGAAGACTGCCATGAGGCTATACACTGATTTTCTTCAGGTTGCTGAGTCTGTCTTGTTGTTTTAATATATCTCAAGACATTATTGGTTAGTTGGTTGGTTGGTTGATTTTTCTTCTCTGAGCTTGGGACTGCCAAACAACAAAACACTCATCTAATATAATATAGCACAGATCTTATGGCTACCTTATGTGATAGCAGTTTTGAAGGCATTATTAAGACTCTTCTGGATATTTAAAGTCATACCATGGATATGCTACTGCCTTCATGTGGCACTTTGTTTTTTTCATTCTCTCAAGAGAATGGAAATTGCAGCTCAACAATACAGGTTTTCACTTGCTTCTCAGCACACCAGTCCAATGAGGATGTAGACCAAAGATAGTCATTCTTTTCTGAGAAGGTGGAACAACTTGAATGCTACACAGAAGACAGAAAATCCAGCCTGTGGAAAAATTAAGATTTCTATAGTTATTCCTATTCCATTTAGAGGAAAATCATCTGAATTTTGGGATTTCTGGAAAAAAAAAAAAAAAAAAAGCTGTTTTGAAGTGTTGTATTTTGCTTCCACTCTGTGTGTAAGAAAAACTACAGACTTTCAGTTCAGAAGTGCCAAAACAAGGTGGTTTATTCTTGACACCTCTTAATTTTTCAGCTAAATGATACTTCAATGAAATCAGAGTGTTTCAGCTTTTGGCGGAGAAGTGCATTGTTATGCAAAATATTTCAATTAAATATTTTCTAAACAACAGTTTAATTTTGATTTAGTTTAATTCTTCTTGCCAAAAATTCCCTTCTCTTTAATGTCAGGACTCTGATCTTGGAAGCAAGCTGAAAAACCTTTGGCTCTGACTCCACAGAATGGCTCCATGGAAGGTGTCTTCAATGGACAGCGTTCATTTCTGTGTATTCTGCTTCCCTGCATACACAAAGCTGTAGTCCTGAAGCATTTGCGTATAACTCTTTGCAAATAGTGAAGTTTTCCTTTGTAAAAGTATTTTACCAGTCCTAGTATTTCTACAGATTACAGTATGTCATACATCCACACTAGTGGCAGACTCGATATCACAGGCTTTAGACTCCGCTCTATGAACTACTAAACTGGATGGGGTTTAACTAGGAAGAGGCAGAGCCCTAATGTATGTAGCCAATATGGCCTGAGCATGTCCTCCGTGGAAAACTGTAAAAGGCACCACTGAGGTAACTATCTTTAATCAAAATATCAGCATTTTAGCAAAGGTGTAACCATGCTTAGCAGTTTGCTCAAGAACTAGCTTCCTAATTCAGACAGTTCAGTGAGAATCACAAAGTTTCATTTTTAACGAAAGCCAGTTTTAAGTCCTCATACATATGGAAGAAAGCTGGACAGCATAATGTAATCACATTGTTATGATCCAGAAAGCTAAAAGCAAAAAAAACACAGCACAGGTGAACAGCTGATTAAACTAAATTTTAACTCATGAAAATGACGGGGGTTTTTTCCCCTGAGCCCTTAGGTTTTAAGGCCTGAGTAATGCTTTGTGAATGTTAAAGATTAGATATTAAATTCTGGATCCTCAAATTCCACATGCTCAAATGTTGCACTAAAATATAGTGGTCCTTAATTTGGTGGGGGTGCTCAAATGTAGTAATCCCTCATTTAGTAGAACTGCCCTGGTTCACTGCCAGGAGGCCTCTACACCTTTGGAGCCAGAGGTAGACTTGGCCCATGTGAAAACTCTGCTGTGTTACACAAAATATGCTAATACTATATATGCCATTACAGTAAAGTATGGTACAGCCTAAACATTTTTACAATAGCTTTCTTTCTGTTTTAAACAATTTAAATAATGTTAAAATCAATGGCAATGCATAGAAGGGCAGATTTTGGCCCTGTGTTATGGAGCGTACACATTGAATTGTACGATTTTGTGATGTAAAATAATACTGTACGCTATTAGGGCACTTTTTTCTTTTTATAATCCGCATCAGATTTCTGTACTGCAAAAACATACTTAAAAGCTCCAGAACCCCCTGAAGAATTGATTATTTTTAGGTCTTTGGAGGGTTTGTGGACTTCAAATCCAGCCATATTTATTTAACTAAACCAGGTTGTGTGTAACTGTTAATAATAACAAACTATTTTGCATACCCAAGGAAAGGTTTTGGCTTGCATTACAGCTTAGCACAGAATGCACGGTGCATAGCTGAGCAAACGCAGTTTTGCCACTAATGAGAACAATCCTGTATTTGCCAGGAATACTAAAAAATAAAATCAGTAGTTTTACCACTATTTCCTTCTTTGCTGAAGGATGAAAATGCAGCTAAATACAGAGATAAATAATATATATTTTTGCTGGAGAAAGAATTTCCTTTTCAGCTTTTTAGACATTGTCATAAATCTTAAGAGATGGTTTTCAGAATTGCACAAGGTATTTGACTATTTGCTTTTTATATCAATAAGAAATGAACATGTAAATCCCATAGGCCTGCATTTTCAAAGCACCATGAGGGACTGCCGATTTTATTCAGGTTTCTTCTTCACATTTAGGGAAAAAAGTATTTTAAGAGAGTATGCCAGCAGTGGTGTCCACAAATACCACCATTTTAAAAGTATCTTTCTGGGTATTGTACATACATTTCTGTAGTAAATTATTTCTATATAAACTATATATGAGAATATATATATATATTATATATATATATATATATATATATGAGAATTTGGGTTTATTTATGTGTGAAGTGTTGCACATGGGAGAGGTTGACCTATCTTCACATAAAATATGGTGAGCTCTGAGATCATCATTACCATTCCAACAAGGTGTTGGAATCATAGTATAGAGATGCATACCATGCCCAGTGCTCAGCAAAGGTCAAAACCAAAATCAAACATTAGGAATTAATTATTTTTTTGCAATTCTAGTAAGAAAAAACTGCATGAAACCATTGAATACATCCATAGTTTGCTGACACCAGAAATACTGTGGACAGTTATGGTCCTCTGACCTCACAAATTATGTACTAGATCCAGAAGTCTCAGAGAAAACAAATTCAAAATAATGTAATGAATTCTACATTACAATACAGAGGATGACTGCATAGGCTAGCAGTCTTCAATGTGGAAATAGACAACTTAATCAAGACAGAAGTTTCAAAATCATGAGTAGCATGATGAGCTGTAATTTGTCTTTTCCAGCACAAGAAAACAGGACCATGAAATTAGGGCATTAGAGGCTGATAAAAACAAAACAAAACAACAAGAAAACTAAATCAAAAAAACAAACCCCCAAACAAGAAGGCAGTTGTGTTAGACCTGTGAAATTCTTTAGGACATTTTGGATGACATATTGTGTCAAGAGGGGACTAATAAGTATTTGGAAAAGAGATCCGTTGAGGATTACTTAGTAGACAAATACCAGCAGGATTTGGGAATTTTCCAAGCTGAAAATTGTTGGGAGCTCAGAGAGTATTAATGGGGGAAATATTGCATACCCCTGCTTTGTCTGTTCTCTTCCGTAGGTGCTCCCTTTGGTTTATTGTTGGAGTCAAAGCTGTGGTCTGAACAAGTATGGCTATTCTTGTGTACTCCTGTAATCCTGCCTTGCCTGTGGAACTGCTTCGGCAGTAAAGATGGGTTAAAAGATAGTGCTCAAACCAAACCTTATTCCCTGATGACTGTTCTGAGAGAGCATGAAAGAAAGCCCTCACACAGAGGAGAAAGCATAGATTTTCTGCAACACGTTTGGATGATCTTAGTAACATGCATAAGATCACACAGGAAACCTATATTCTAACACAGGGCTCAATTTAAATCTTCCAAATCTCAGAATAATTCTTTAGTCATCACCTGGCAGATTTTGTCAGCGAACATTCTGTGGAATCAATGACATAATTTGGTAGCCTGCAAGTTAACAGCAGTAAGGGTAAAACATTCTGGTGTCCACCCACATGTTTATTGAAATACGTGTGTGTCAAATGATTCATCTTGATCCTCACAGACTTCTTGATATTCTTGAAAGTTAGAAGATGTAGTTGGTTATTTAGAGAACAAAAACTTTTTTATGACAGGAAAAGAGAACAGATAATGTTGGACCTGTCAGTCTGTAACAGCAGTTATGGAAAACTGCCTGGTATGACCATACTTGGTCTAGACCTGAAAGCCAAATAGACATATAAGTTAGTTCCAAAGCACTAGCAGGCCCACTTAATAGCATTATAATAATCACTTGGCCAGTAACTTTTGGATCAAACTTTATTCAGCCTAATGCTTAATTCTGAGTAATTCTGCCTCAGGAATTCACTGTAAAAGAAAACCAAATACTATTATCACTATAACAGCATTCAGGTTACCCAAAAAAAAAAAAAAAAAAAAAGATGTTGAGAGGCCTGCATTAAGAATATTTCCTATAGGTATTTTTTGGTCCTTTAAAAATAATCCTACATGTTGCAAGGACTAGAGGTAAACTTGTGAATCATTATATGTGTTCTGCTACTATTCAGACAACCACATTGAATACACACTTCCATAAAATGATCAAGCTTCATCTTAAAAGTATTGTTTACTTCTCCTCAACATTCATGCATCAAGGTGTTTCAGGATCTCATTGGACAGTTCGTTAGACAGTTGATACTCTAACTTTATAAATTATAAATCAGTTTGTACTTTAGTCCTTATCTTACACTGTCCCAGGTTTCAGCCACTCCCCAGACTCCTATTATCTCTGAAGTATATTAAATCAGATTTGCAGATTTCTACAACTATAGAATATATTCATAAACATCAGTAAGTGATGGATGAAGGATCCCATTTACCCTCATTTTTAACAGAAATATTCCATCACTTTCTCCCCACAGTCATTAGTACCTTAATGTTCACTGTGGCTCATTTTAAAGTCTTCACATGATAGTTATAATCTGAAGTGTCCTTGGAATCTCTGTGGACATTCTCAGATATATCTGTGTAGGGGTCTGGCTGATAGATGAGTTTTTCCTTTCTTTTAAGAATTAATTTTGCTCTAGGTGTAAACCAATTGCTGTCAACATACCGAATCAACAGGCAATTTAGCAAAAAATATTTTAAACTTTCTGACATGCCTTCTGTTATTTTTTATCACTTGCCCACTAACTCTTAGTTTAATCATAACCTTTTTTTTTTTTGTTCTGGTAAATTACGGCTCTCCATCTTTCCAAGAGCTAGAAAAAAGTCCATTGTAGTGATTATAGCTAACTGACAAATCAGTCGCTTTACCTCTTTCTTCAGGGTTCTCTTCTCACCTTCAGGTTGGAGTTCATATTAGAAGACCTGAAGATCTTCTCTTCTAGATTCTACTCAGGATTTGGATCCATCATTTATTCTAATATTCCTAAAATTATCCTTGAACGTCACATTACAATAATAGTTTATTCTTTCTACATCAACACCATACTCCATTTCTTTCACAATCTGCTTCATGGTAAAGAAAGAAAAGGGATAAACTCCCAGTGGTTCATTTTTGGTGTTTTTCAGGAGTAAAGCTGTTTTTCCACCTTGTCAACCAGCACTGACATTAGGCAGTGCTTTAGGAGGTGTTCCTTTTATGGACAATTCCCTGGTGACACAAACCAGAGCAGCAATGGCAGCACCAGAAGCAGCTGAGGTGGTAGCATGTTTTTTAGTGGATGAAACAGAAGAACTTGCCGAACCTGTGAGAATGTGACCCACAGGAGAACTTGTTGCCAACTTTCTCTCTTTTATAACTTTTCTCTTTTCTTTTTCATTATATTTGACATTTTCCTGAGACTAAGTTTTGTTAACTGTAAGTAGTTTATGGCAATGAACAGGAGAAATAAGGTCTGCTCTGATATAGAAAGTAGACAAAGAAATTACGAAAAAAAACCCCACCAAACCTTTCGAAAGTTGGAAAAAGCATTTGTCAAGTGCTTATGAGCCCTCCTTGTCTTCAGATGCTGGCAGAAGCTGAAGTTCTCCATTCCTTGCACAGTTACTTGTACATAGAATCAAATTAATTTCTATCCCTAATTAAAGCTCGTTTATTTTTCTCTCTCTACCTTCACTTGACAAAGAGTATCAGTATTGGCTTTCAAATTAGAAATTACCCACACTCTCTCAGCTGGACTCCACTACTATCTCTACAATCCATTTTGTAGGGTTTTTTCCATACAAATAATTAAAAATTGAAGAAAAGTGAAAAAAATTAGTTACTCAGCAGTGCTTTTGCACTAAACCTAGTACGCCTGTGTTCATCACATGTGCTGGTTTAAATCCAGACACTAACTTTCACTTATGTGGTCTTGAAGAGGCAAAAGCAGGGCGTAATACTGGTTCCACTTAGAGAGAAAATTAAGGTTTTCTTAGGCTTTCATGGTGATGGGATCTAATCACAATTGTTCTTAACCAGGTGATGTGGGGGTAAGTCCTGACAACATCAGCAGATTCACATGGAATGCACAAATGTAGTTTATAGTGTTGTGATTGACTGTGTAAGATTTTAGTAGCTTTTAAAAGATTTTAAATAATTTTCCTTTTTAAAATACAGTCAATATTGCTATAAAGATGCTGCTAGAGCTTGAAAGATCTAGGATGCAGATTTCAGAGATGGATTCAAACATCAGATGTAGAGACATGAAGTAAATTTAGTTCATTTGGCTGAGGAGCCAATGTCTTTGGGATGAAGAGGCAACCACTGGATCACCAGGAGAAATCTACCAGATTACTTCCATTTCTAGTACTTTTAAATTTGTGATAAATCCTGATGGTAGACAGTAGCGGTAATATCACTTTACCCGTTTTGTATTGAACTGTTCTGTATGGTTGCTAAGGAAGAAGAGGCCAGGCTTTTGTACCAAGCCCATCTTTCTACTCTTTATTGCATGTCTGAGCCAACATGCAGAAAGATTCTATGGAAAGTCACTGTTGCAGGTTCTAATTGATGTGAAACAGGAAAAGAAGCAGCCCTGTTTGCCTCTGGTGCGCAGAGAGCAGCAACAAGGCTGCCTAATAAGCTTCACCGCTCTGCATGTTGTGAGACACACAAAATCTCAGTAGTTGCATTAGCGAAAAAAGGAAATGATCAGATAGATAGATACAGCACCTCCTCCATCTCCTCTCCTTCTACCCCCACACATGTAAGCAAACATCTGTTAATACAGCATTTTGTCCACCCTTTCATGTCCCTCCCTAGTCACACACCAGGCATTGCTTGAGATCAACCTAAACAACAACTTGAGAGAGAGAGAGTTTTCAGACGAGGGAGAGATCACTTCATAGATAAAGACAAGCTGCTTTAAAAGTAAAAAGAGCTCTGTTCTCAGATGTGGAAGCTAAGGCAAGGGCATACTCCTAAGCTTTAAACGGTTGTTTCTGTTTGAGTAACTGGGATATTTTCTTCAGGCAATGTATTTAGATTGTGACCAAAGATTAAAACACATGTTTAACTAATGGAAGTTGTTACTTCCATATTTGAAAAAAAAAAAACCTAATTTCAAAATCAAATACATTCTGCTGTTTCTGTGTGATTGTATGAGTTTAATGCATACAGCTATAATCTCAGCATACATATTGAATGCTTTTAGGACTATTTTACAAAGGAAATAATGAGTTATTTTTGTTATCATTATTTACAGAGTATATGCAATACTGTTTGCACTGTACAAGAAAGTAATGCAACTTCTGTGCTAACGTTTTAAAATCTAATCAATCATTTGTGCCCACTGAGCTAGTTACAAGCAAATGTGTTTTCACTGTTAGTTGTCTAGCTTGGGAAGTGTTGACATGATCTTTTCTGTGCTAATGTTTTCACACACCTGATCCAATTTAAGATGCACTGAACAAAAAAGTTTATCTAAAATTTATTATGTTATCTATGTGCATTTATGCATGCTTCTTTAAGAAGATGCTCTATATCTCTGCAACAGCTTTTGATGATCATGTGATGCAGGAATTACCATGGTAACTACCTGTATGCATTTTTTACTGAACAACACAATAAGAAGGTAAGAAAAGCTGTGTAAGTTGTTGGCAACACAAGTTGCAGCTGCCCTTGGTTTGTGTAGCTCAGTCACTCACTGTGATAAAAGCACCGTCATTGTCTTAGGATAGAATGCTTATATTTTATACATTAAATCCAAAGGAGATATATTTTATTGGAAAACTGGTTAGATTTCTTGTGTATTTGTGATTTATGGTACAAAGAAATATACTTGCTTATGCTTAGGAATGAGAAAGAAAAGAACTCTTTTCCTCATTTGTCTCAGTGATAAACTTTTAGGCATTCTGTATTCTTCTGTGACATTTATGCAGAAATGAACATATTTCTCAAAGAAAGGAATTCACAGACTAATATTCCTTGAGGAAAATATATAAGCAGTGTTTAAAGCTTTTTCAGAAATATGAATGCAGAAAATTCAGTAAAATTGAATTTCCTCACATAGGATTGCTGTGCCCACTCATGCATTTTTCTTTGCTACGTTTTGAGGGGTATCCTGAAATGCAGATGTTGGATTTAGGAGATAATAGCTGTATTTAGAAATGTGAAAGGCTCCTAGTAATATAATTCTAATATCTATCTCTAGAGTTCGTATGTGTGAGTGCTGCCAAGACAGACAGCAGCAGGATGTGGGATGTAATCTCATTCACTGGCAATTGCTCGGATCCCTTCAAGGAGCATTTATTACTCATTCATTGCATGTTTGCAAAGCCAAAAAGCTCAGAGTGGTTTATTGAAGTGCCCAGTAAAATTCTGTTTCTTGTAATTCTCTGCTTAAAGGAGAACAACAGGACTTTTATAAGTGGAAAAACAAGTCTATGCCCTTGAAGGGAGACCCCAAAAGGAGATAAAGAAATATTTTTCCCCATCAAATTATTTAGAGCTCAACTTGCTGGCTTACTTTTAAATCCTGTGAGTTGCTGAATGTCTTCAGTGCCCACAGCCTGATGTTACAGAAGTTCCGTTTACAGAAATGAGAGTAAAGGATGGTTAAGTGTAATTTCCAGCTGTCCAGCCACAATTTCCAGACTCTGATGAGTGAGTGTTCTGTCAGAATCAAGAACTAAATTGTGCTGAAATTAATCAAAGTACAATCTAATTAATCCAAGTATATCTGTATGTGTCTATTCTTCTTCACCCAAATTGGTACCATAGTTCTATAGTACATTAGAGGTGGGAGTTGGGGTCTGTTCCTAGCTCTGCCAGTACCCTACTGGGAAAATGTGTCCTGGTCCTTTCAGTTTGTTATACTTGTATTTTCTGACTGGTAAGAGAGCATAATACTTTCTTTTCTCTGTGAAGATCTCTTTGAGATCATTCAGGTGACATATAAAAAATCAGTAGCTTTGCTGTTGCGTCATGAAATGAAATATTAGATCAGTTGTATTGTAGCCACATCTTCTTTGCTACCTGCTCTTCTTCCCACCACAGAAAAAGAAAAAAATATTAGATCTCTCCCAGCTTTGAGCAGAGAATTCTGGCTTTAAAAATAAAACAGTTCTTGCTTCTAGTCTTTCTCCTTGTCAACACCACAGTCTGCCAGCTGCCAGATTTAAAAGCCCCACAAGGCTGCATTATTTTCCAGTAGTGAGACGTGGACTGACGTCACTCCTTATATAAGACCACAATTAACTGAGTTTTTTCTTGAGTTAGTTCCAGTGATCAAATTAGTTACATTTTCAGTGCCTGCTTTACACAGTAACCGGTTCTACTTCTCTAATACTTACATTTCTTTTTCCTAACTTGCACTGAGTATTATTTAGAGAAAAAAAAAATCACTATTAATCTGCTAATATTTATCTTCTCCTCCCACTCAAGTAGCTTTTCATATAGCTTTTGAAATTTGCAAGATATGACACTGAATTGTCAAAACTTATGCGACGTTTTTGAGCCCTGAGTTACATACACTACGTGCTAATGCTTTAAGGAGAAAAAGGAAGTTGGAAGTGTCTGATGTTTTTTACAGTATTGATCATTCTCTGAGCACTGCAGGGACCTCTTGGCAGGTTCAGAGTGATAAAAGAATGTTTCTCTGGATATAAAAGCTTTTACTGAATATCAGTATACAATACTGAAAAACCTCATGCAAAAATATATGAAAAAAGGCTGTTTATGTAGCAAATAAGTTAAGACTTCAAATATTTGAAAGAGCAAAATTTACAACAGCTTTAGAGTGATGTTGTCCTTGTGTACATTGTGTGTGCAAAATGAGTGCAAAATTTGTCAAATGATCACTGGAAAATATCATACATGTACTGAAAGTTACACAGATAGAAATTTCAAAAGCATCTATAACTCACATATTTCCAAATGTCAAGTGCTTAATTAAAATGTTATTTGAAGAATAATGTTTTATATATTTAATATTGGAGATCTTTAACAAAAAAATAATTAAAACTAAATTATATTGTGTGAGATTTTTGCAGACCTCTCCTTGTACAGTGTCAATGGTGTGTAAATCCCTAGATATTACATAGCTGCCACTAACAATTATATGGTAGCATAGACTATATGTTATCAGCTTAAAAGGGGCTCAGTCAGCTAAGCAAAGAGGTGCTCAGCTTTCTTTTTCTCTTAGTAAGTCTAGGTAAGAAATGGGCAACTTTGCATATGTGCTAAATCAGATGATGAAACAATAGAAATGTTTCTTGATGATCTCATAGCATATCCTATTTCTCAGTCTTGACACAGCTGCTCCCAGCAGTTTTAACAGGTTCTCTGTGCAGTATCTGCTAGGACGATAGTGCATATCTCTTCCTAGACTGTCCATGTAGTAAAATTACATGGCTAATTGTTACTGATATTTGTCAAGTTATGTTCCTGAATAGCAAACACTACAGCAGAAAAATTAAGATTTGGTAACAGTGCATGCTTTGGGTAAATATGCAAATAATTTATGAACAAAAGAAACAAAATTGGTCTAAAGATTTTCCTCTCCATGTAAATAATGTACTGCCTAATTATAATGCATAATATTCATAACATTTTCTTTATGATTATGGTTCCTAATATTTTCTAAATATTGTTAAATGCTATTTCAAGTATATCATGTGTATAATGACTGTGTAATCTGTATACTGTAAAAAAGTGTTGTAAATATAAAAGCATAGCTATGTGGTGCCAACCTGCAAGATACGCTTTAGAGACACATGTCTCAAGCTAATAACCTTTCACCTCTCCCCATTTCATCTGCACTTTGGCCTCTAATCTGCCTCCACTGGGACTACTATTCGTATTCCAAACCACGGCGCAGCTGTCAGAAAAGTCCCATTATTATCATTTTATTTTTAAAAAGGCAACTCGCCTTAAAACATGCCAAGTATTTTTCAATTCTCACGTGAAGGGGGTGATGAGTAGCAGACACATGGTTTGAAGGGACTTCTTTTGTAAGGAATCCTTAGTTATCCCTTGCGGCTCCAGTGACTAATCCCTTCCCTTCCAAATGCTGGATTTGTCAGCAGAGCATATGACCGGGGGGAGGGGGAGGAAGTCACGCGTGCGCACTTATTTTTGGTGGTGCAGATGAAAAATTAGGTTGCTATGGATTTGAAAGACCTTTTTATGCCAGAGTCCTGACAGCAAGATTTTGAAATGGAGAAAAGGGAGAAAGATTTGGTTTAATAAGCTTTTAAGATACAGTAGGAACATGTGCTTGGAGAGAATACAAGTGAAACTCAACACATTTGCCATATTTTATGTTGAATTGTGTTTAAAATTTTAGGTCAGGCAATTATTTCTCTTCATACCAATGTAGTCTACCTGAAAATCTTGAAAGGAAGTAAGCTTGCTGAAAGGAAAATCATAATAGTTGTCATGTCAAGCTCCTGTCCTTAGTGTATATGATTCTATATCTAATCAACTTGACATGGAGTGGGTAGACTGGCAGCTTCCAGGAATTAGAAATGAAGGATGAGACACTTGTCAGAAGTATGCAGAAGTAGGAGTAGCTAGAAGTATGCAACTACACTTTGAGAACTTGACCTTTGGCACATCATGTTGGCAGCACTTTTTTTTTCTGTTCTCTAACATAGTAGCCACACTACTGGCTTTTGTATGCTCAAAAAAATGTAGCTAATGGCATTTTTCTCTTTAAAACTAGCTGTTTAGGGAAACAGATATTACTAGCTAGAGGACGGAGACAACTCAGAAATACCGAAGACAGATAGATGACATAATTCATGACTCTAGCATTTCATTCTTTATGTAAATAGAGAACATCTTCAAACTGTATACTTCACCGCTAGATTGGCAGCTTTGAGATAAAAAAAATGTTTTCATATTGTCAGTTACTATTTATTTTATATTCAGTATTTTTCTCAGTATTTGGATGCCAAAATGTTCTTTGTCAGCTGTACAGTATGTACAGTTTTCCCCCTTTGCTCAGAACCATTCATAATTCACTGTCTGGATTTGACTAACTATATTTCTCATGAATTTACAAATAAGTGAAATTTCTTATACTCTAGTGGCTCCTTGTGGAGTTGCCTTTTTTAGACTGAACTCCTGCACGAGTCACTGTTTGTTGAAGGGTTTTTTCCTATGTTTGCTTTAATGTACATACAGATTTTGATTCTTAAGTAAATAGCTATGAAAAATAACCCAGATGTTTGAAGACAGAAGTCGTCTATAAAGTACTTCAGGAGTTTCATTATATTTGCTTTCAAACTTTTTTTTTTTCTTGGAATTTTGCCTGACTATTTTTCAGTGTGTGTTAACTCATAAAAAATGCATATAATGAAGTCTTCCAAAATTTAAATGGCAGATGTATGGGGGATGCTCTTACTCTTATTGAACTGGCCTGAATCATCTGAAGACAGTAGAGCAACTCTACCAAAGCTGAACAACTCTCTCTCTGCAACCCTGTTGCTATGTTACTGTCAACATATCCCATCCACTTCTGTCCATTTCTGCAATACTCATGACAGAATGGAAACATTATTTCAGAGTAAGAAGCAAACCTTCCAGAAATTGATAATTACTTACTTAATCAATTAAATCAATATGCAGTTCTTTAAACTTTGAAATCTTTGAATGTATGCTTTCAAATATTTGGGCTTCAGAGCAGATATACAATCTCTGTATTGGTCCACTGGAATTTAGCAAAAAGATGCACCACTTCATCTTACTCCAATCCACAAGTATTTATCTGCATGTGCTGAAATGCTCATGGAGAATCCCTGTGAAAAAGATTCCCTGGGTGATGTAGACCATTATGTCCCCTCTTATCAACTTCATGAAAGAACAGGCAAGTGGGTAGATGAGGTACAACAGTTTTGCTATCCAAATGGTCCTCTGGACTAAGGAATAAAATGAAATTGAGATTACAGACTGAGATTGATAATTGCAGTTTGCAGGTTTGGGCTGGGCTGATGGAGAGTGAGGCAAGGAGCACAGGCTGGGGACTGGACACTACTGTTCTCTTGATTGATGACTAATTCATTACACGGAAAAGAGTTTCTATAGATGAATAAAAGTGACTTTTACATTAGTTGAAAAATGTGTGGTGACTAAAACAGAGGATTGCTATCAAATTACTGGCAAAAGAAGATGATACTTATTTAAGACTGTTGAATGTCCCCCCTTTTTTCTTATTCCCAAACTTCTAGACTGAAACTAAATAAGTTATTAAACAAACCAGACAAAACTTCTCATAGATATTAAATAACTGTATTTCTTTTTTTCTGGGAGGATAGTGTGAGATGATACAGTCTGATTATGGTCAGATGACACATCGGATGGCAATAGAGCATCTGTAGATATGGAAGATATGGTAGGAGATAATAAACTTAGATAGTTTTATTTATCACCAAAATCAGGATTAAAACCTCTCAAATTAGTGCCTTGTAGATTAGTTATAATTTTCTTTTTTTGATCTAGTTCTCTACCTGAGCATGCAGTCAAGACCCTTTTATATTACATGGGTGCTGAGGAAACATGGATCAATATCTGGAACACTAGGACACTGTAGTAATGAGTATTACTGAAGAGTAAACAAGGAAATTAATCACTCTGTCTTCAAATCAGCATTTAAATGGGGTGATAACATTGAACAAGGAGGAGAAAACAACATATTCAATAGCTCCTCATTAGTTTATGTTATTCGGCTGTGTACTGAGTGACACAGAGGTCTCATGGAAAAACACGTTAGGTCATCGTTCATTGTTTCAAAATATATGTAGAAAAGGAGCAAATTAGGGTTGTACATGCAAATTTTAATTCTGTTGTCTCCTAACTGTTAATTCTTTTCTTTGCAATCTTTATTCACACAGACATATCTATATACATATAAACATACACTGTAGCAACCAGAATTTTTAGCAAGTGTATGTTGCACATGCTCAGTTTGTGGTCTGAGCATCACCTGGAGGTAGTAGAAGACAGAAGGAATTACCAGGAGGGCTTGTTCTTCTGTCTGTGGATTTAAAACTGCTTTTAAGAGAAAAAGCAGAGATAATTTTCTGATTTTCCCTTTTTTTATGGTATGATGTATCTATCAATACTGAGTAGTGAGGTAATTGTGGATGTTAATGCAAAGTCATAATGTGAGTTTAATTAGCATTAATACAGTTTAAAAAGTAACAAATATAAACAAAATAGAACTGTTATTTCATGTAGAACGTGTTCACTTCTTCTGTTTAATATATAGATTATGTCACATTATATGTCATATCAGAGTGGAGGTTCATCTAAAATATGTTGCCTTTAAAAACAATATGAAAATTAATTAGTAAGAGAGGATCCTGTTGAAAGATGACACTTTGTAAAGTCTGGTTTTGCTTACCCAGAAGCGTGGCACCATTACGGGTTACTCAAAACCTGAGAGCAAATCCTAATGGTAAAGGGTCACATGAAATTTGTGCTGGCAGCACAGGCAATCAGGCTCCTGATTTTAAACTGTGTATGGCCAAAGCTCTTCTTTGAACCTGTTGTTTCTCACGGCAAAGGGAAGCAAGGAGCACTGCTGCGGCAGCGCTGCCCGCTCGGCGAACAGCCACACGCTCTCAGGGGGAGCCTCCCGCGCAGCTCCAGCTTTGCTGCCGTAGGATAGTAAATGTCATATCCCAGGCTCAGAGAGGTGGGCAAGGAGAAAGGAAAAGGAGAAAGACATTATCAGTGTATAATCATATGTTAAACTACTATTTTACTAGTATAAAATGTCAGATTTTTTTTTTTTCATTTTTACTATATTTTCTTAGTAAAACATTTTATCTGCTGCAAATCAAATATGAGCATATAGCTAAATTTAACCGAAGCCCTGCTTTCCATCAAAGTTGTTACTGACAATCTCTGTCCTTTCTATGGATATCGAATAAGAACAATGTCTGCAAACCAAAATGTTCATTCACAAATACCTTATTAGGAATATAATGCTGATTAAATTAAATTAAATTTGTTTTTCTGTATATTGTATACAAGATAATAAGCGCTTTAGAGATTAACTGTAAACCTGTTCTAATTAGTGCCCAAAACCAGATCAATAATTCATCTGTATATATCTTCCTGTACTTTGCTAGTAGTCGCAAATTAAATTAATGGCCACACACAACAAATGAAATTACAGACTCCAGCATATTTCCCCAGGAGATCAACACCGTTTCACTACAGAGGACAGTCTCTGTGGGTCCTACGCTGTTTATTCAGGCACCAGCAGCAAAGTCACACTTAGCAGGACATCAAGCTTCAAGCTACTCTTATAAACACTTTTTGTCCATATAAACTCTAACATATGGACATTAAAAACATTTTTTAAAAAAACTTTAACTCCTAATAAAAATTACATAGGTCTCTTATACTGGAAGTGATTGAGGTTTCCCAAAAGTATTTGAATACATAACATGTCTATACACTGTTATTGAGACAAATAACTTTCAAACATCAACAATGCAATTTTTCTAATTGATTTTACTGTCTTTTCTGATGTTTGGTTTTGCAGCCTATTTTGATGCTGACCTTTAAATCTCCCCCCTTAGTCAGCTGGAGGATTCTTTTTTGTCTCATTCTTTCTCACACATTCTTTTTTCTGTATGCCTTTTTGATTATTTTTATGAGATTATTCCAGGATGAATCAGATAACTTGTGATTTCATTGCAGAAGAAGACAAAGTTGCTTGAAATGAAAGAAACAAGAAAGGGAAGAGTAATCCCCGTTAATGATTAAGGCATGCTAACAGCATGTTGCTGTTAATCTACTTATACATGATCCACTATTTCATTTTATATTATAATTGAAAGTGATAGATTCACAAGGTTAAATGAATCCATATCAAAAGAGAAAATAAGAATTACCAGCAACACTTCCAGGCTCACTTATTAGTCAAACAGGTTGTTGTTTTTTTTTTTCCTGATGACATAATGCCTTTAGGTTGTTTCATTCTTTATTTTATGGGATTGTCTTTCTGGTGTGATTTACCATTGTCACTACTGACAGAAGCTTAGGTGTGCATTAAGGTATATTACCTAATTGGTGCTGGAATCAGAACATCTGGAACATCTGCCCTTTGGGTGCTGTGGTAGGTGGACACAGATGCATCGCTCAGTGACCAGGAGCCTTCCCCAGTTCTACTCTGCGTCACAAAGACATCATTTCTCCTTGCTTCAAATACTCTTACCAATTCATGCTAAATAAACAGAAGAGATCAGGAGATTACAGAAGATCAAATCAGTGACAGAAGGATTCAAGCATTTGCCTGGAATATGAGAGGCTTACATTCGAGGCTCTGGTTCACTGCAGCAGCAGCTATAGCCCAGGACTATAATACTTAGGAGGTGATCCGCTTTTGTTAGAAAGTCCTGTGAAAATAGGGCTTTTATTCTGACAGAGAGCTGACAAATGCCAGGAGCTTTGAATTTAAGGAAAATATAGGTAGGGCTTTCTCTCTGTTTTAGTTCTTTCTTTCCATTAAATGGGAATATAGACTGAAATCTAGGGAGAGGCAGATAGTCTCCTACCTAGTGGTGGCTGTCCCAGAACAGAATTTCAGTGCTTGCAGTGTGGCTGTTCCATAGCACAGTGTTTAGTTATGGGGGCAACAGTGGCGATTTTAAGAAACTTGATTTATCTTCCTTGTATTGAAGTCAGTGTCTTCAAAATGCATTGCCTCCATAGGGAGCAGAACTGGGTATTGTGATAGAAAATATGGCCCAATTCTCTAAAGTTTCATGGTCTGGACATTAAAGTATCAGTTAGGGAATAGATCTTAAATGAGTGTCAGTAGTTAAATGCTAAATAGTGTTAGTATTCCAACACCACAACAATGATTTCAATTTGTGTGTTTTCTGCTGAGTAGTTCTTGTGTCCTCTCACATCAAATTAATGCACAAGAACAAATAAACCACTGATGGCCCAAAGGTTTTTATTCTAAATAAAACACAGAGTATTTGCATTTATTAATATAAACAGTAAATGATGGTTGCAATAAGGATGGCATTGTATGAACAAGTGTCTATGCTAATCAAGATATTCTAAGAAAAGTAATTTAACTAGGAATGTTTTTTAAATATATACCCTTTCTTTTTCCTCATATGAAACACAGACACACACATACACACACAAAAAGTCCTTTGGAATAACTGACCTAAATAGGTGATTCTGGCTTCTTAGATTTTCATTTCTGTCTCATTCATTACTGAATGTGTTCAGTATATAGAAATGATTATTTGACTTGACAAGAAAGGTGTATTAATTTATGTAAAAGTCAAATTTTAAGCTTCTCAGCATGAACCAGACCTGAAATAAAGAAAGATAGATCTGGTTTTAAGTAGGTAAGTATAATTGAGATATAAGAGAAATAAATAAATTTTAAAATTATATTTCCTGAAACACATATTTTTTTAAAAAATATTTAATGTATTTAATACAATTAATAATGTATTTCATCTTCAGGTTGCTTAAAATTAGCTGAAAAGTTTTTGGAGGGTGTATACATAAATATTATATGAATTACCTCTTATCAGACTTCAGGCTGAGATTATTATGATATTTTTATTATTAAAGGGCATATGTCAACAGTAATAGGGATTCGCATGTTCGTGCAGTGGAGAGTACTAGCTCACAAAGCACAGCCAGTCCACTTCATAGTCCGATCCTAACTATATACCATCACACTGCCAGTCAGGAAATAACTGTGGACCATTGTCTTCAGGACTCCTAAAGCAGACCTAGACGGTCAGTCTTCACCTTACCGTGTTGCCTTCTGATTTTCTGTGTCAGACTTGTACATGCTGACAAACATCTTTTCATACATCACATGGATTTTGGTGCTTCAGTGCAGAAACAGTTTGTGCTTTATTGATCTTATGATCAGACATAACTGCACAGAAGAACACGACTGAGAAAAAAGTTGAGCTTTGGTTGACCTTGTCTTTATCTGATTCAGTTTTAATTCCACAAAGCAGCGTTTAAAAGAAAATAACATTGTAAATTTCCAGATTAAAACTGAAAGCAGTTCTGTTGATTGTTCTGATGTTTACCTCGAAGAAAATAATCACACCCTCCTCACAAACTTATTTAGTTCATGGCCATCTATGACAATTATCCAGTGTTGACACATTTAATTGATTACACAAGATTAATTCTAATTAATTGGCAATCTTCCAATTTTAACAATGCTAACCTTTGTTTATGAAATGCTTTCTTATCTAGTTCATTTTATGCCAAGCATATTTTTTTCTATTTTTTTAACATCTGTTTTTGATGTAATAGTTAGTGGCCTTTCTCTTTGATTTGCTGACCTTCCCAGATGCTACAGAAATGTGGAGACAAGTAAATAAGTCATTAAGTCTATCATACATGTATCTGGATTCTTCTAGATAAGACCCCTTGTATCATACAGAATATTTTTGATTTTTTTTAAATTTTTTCCTCTCTCTGGATCCTTGGACATCTAGCCATCCACTCACATCATCTGAACACTAATTTAAACCAGACACGGTTTGTGTGCACCTTAACACATTTTTACAGTGCATGCGCTGTTCATCTGCATGGCATGGAAATAGTAAGTCCAACATTTCCTCTTATCATTTTTACTGTGTATGTCCTACTTAATTAGTTCAGATTTTTCAGTAAGTGTGATGCACAGGAAGCTTGAAAACCCTGGCAGGAGGAGTACAACCATTTGAATAAGTGAAAGAAACTCCATTCAAGGAAAGCTCTTTTTCATATTTCTTTTTTAAGAGAGAACAGAGATCTGAAAAAGTACATTCTGATTTTAAGCTCCCTTAAACTGGGGAATATCATCAAGCTATTCATACATCTAGAAATATAAACCTTAATTATATCAGTTTATCTAAGTACTAAATACTAAGTTCCTGCTACGGGCGATATAAGTAATAGATTATTCTACATTTCTGACCTGGAAAATGAAATAGTGGAAGTGTCAAGATAAGCAATACAACACCAAGTGTTTCCTGCCAATATTTCAATCCAGTTTTACAGACCTTAGTTAAGATGCTGTTCTGAAGTTCCCTCCAGCTATCAGGTGTGAAGATCTTCTCAAAGAGAGTAAAACCAACCAAACTTCTAATGTATGAATTAAAATTTTTGTTACTTGTTGCTGATGTTTATTGTAGACTGTAATAGTTTTGAGAGATTTATGTAAGTGCTATTTGAACTTGCTGAGGATACATTAGGATTTTTATTGGGTCAAAAGAGATAAAATCTTTCTGTGTGCACTAAGATTTCTCTCCTATTCCTGCTCCGAATATCTGTATACTATGTGCATATATATGTACATATTGTATGTATGTGTATGTATATACAAATCCAGCACATGTGGTTCATGTTAAATTTTAAGTGTTTTACAATTGGATTAATTTTAATAACCATCTTTTTTGTGGATGGCTGCTATCTCTCATATAAGATATGTTTACCGTTTGAAATAAAATTCTTCCTGTTGCTGGTTAAGTTAACCAGTTTAATCTGTTAGTTTGATAATGACATGCAAAATCTCTGTTTTCTGAGAGGAAAGCAGTAGAGGAAGTAAATTTACACCTGTATAAATTACATATTGAGTGTTCAAGGTGTCACAGTCAGAGTAGATGTCAACGAATTCATACTGCTTAGTATGAACTGGGATCTTGATAAACCAAATATAGCTGTACTGTTTGCCCATGTCAAATGTACATCTCATTCACTGTTCTCTGTGAACAGAACCTGCCATTTGATCCTCAGGGTACGAGAAACACCTCGTCATCAACTCCTTGTCAGTCGTACAAGGTTGTGTTACTCTATAATGCCTTGATCGCCAGTTTTGCAAACTATCCGTTTTAACTGCTGACTCTTCATGCAAAGCTCAAGAACATCATTTGCTTGCATACTTTTATGAGCAGACACTATGCCATCGTACAGCAGTGCCCAGCCAGAGGTAGTGTAAAGATAAATCAGTTTTGGAAAGCTCATTAAAGTGCAGGCAAATGCTGATCATCTCCAGCAGAAGGGCTGAGGATAGTAATCGCAGCTTCCTGTACACAATGAAGAAAGCCTGCAGTTGGTGCAAGGATAAAAACTCGATTCAGTTCCTTCAAGACACACTGATGAATGAAACATAGCTCTCCTGGAAAAGGGAACGGGTACCATGAGCATATCCATGATGGCAGAATACCTCTGTGAGAGAGACAGACTTGAAGTAGCAATCCAAACCCTACTACTAATGAAGCAGAATGTTCTGGTATCTAACAGGTTAAATCTCCTGCCCGACACACCAGTATGTTTCATTGTATTTTAAGAAAATAATGATGGAATCATTAGACGTGGTTCTGCTTCTTCAGAGACTGACAAAAATGCTTCATTTCAGGATTCTGAATTGACCATATATGAAGTTTCCTTGGACTGTCACCGGCGCAACAAGGAAAGTGTCCAATGGGGAGCAGGAGGAGTAGGAAGGGCAGCTCATTAGGGACATGAGCCATGAGCCAAGGGTAACCCAGGTGCTGGCTATGCCATTATGGACCAGGGTGCAGCGTGGGCAGCGCAGGATGTTAACTCCACTGATGGTCTCAGAGACAGCAAGGAATGAATCAGGTCCACGGTCCATCCAGAGAGCCCTCTCAGGAGCAACAGGAGGTGGGCCAGAACAGGGCTGGAGACAAGAACACATAGATCCAACTTCTACTCGGGAGACAGACCAGAGACAGGGAATCTCAGCCCTGAGCTGAAATGGGGCTCCTGGGTCATGGATGGGGGTGCAAGTCAGAGTTCTAGGGCAGGATGCTCAAGACAATGAAGGGCTACAAGTGCCTCATGGCCCTGACACAAAAATGTGTTACAAGCTATGTTAAATGACAAGGTAGGGTGCAGCCAGAGCGTGGTAATCTGCTTCTGAGCCAACTTTTGATTGTATCTTAGACTCAGGATAGGGTGGACCAGTTATTTAGGACTTCATATTCAGTTTTTTCTTCTCACTACTGCCGTGAGCAAAGTGGGGAAATTTGACAGCTGTTCTGTAAGCTTTTCCTTAAACTTCCTACAATATTTTCTGTAATTCTAATTTAGCCTTATATCTTATGTTTGACATTGCATCTGCATTTCATACTTATTCTTTACTTACTTTCTTACAGATAAGAGCCTGCCAAAGGTTGGACGGTTGCTCAAAATCGTATTTTGTATTGTTTTCTAATGCCACACCCATGGCATCTGAGAGAACGCAGCTTCACCTAAAGCAAGGATTATATGTATCTAATGTTAAAAGCCTTTACCAAAGAGGCATTTGCCAACAATCATTTAGTAACATTAATTCTCAAACATGGAAGATGATACTGTCTAAACACTTGACCTCAGTATAAGTACACAGACTTCAGTAGTTCTGCTTATCTAAATATATAATACATTTCATTCTTTGCCATGCTTTGTCTTACAACAGAGTGAAAAAGTGTTAAGCAAAGCTAGAATAGCAACATCAGGCACATTAGCTGGATCAGAGAGGATATACATAGACATCAAATTAAAATATCTTACTGTAGTTTTAGGTCCTTTGGTTATTTGCTCTTAAATCTCCCAGTGCAATGAAAATTATTCAAGCAAAAAACACAGGCAAATAAGTACAAAAGCAGCTGCTGTTAAGTAGTTAATCTAGACTTAGATTAATTTTAGCCTTCAAACTCCTTCACAGCTTATCCTGAAAGGAACAAAACATTTCATCTTTCAGAGGCAGCATCTAAGACTGTGATGTTATCTTTCTAGCAGTACGGCTTTGAACTGTGACATTTATTCTGACTTCCACATTCATTCCTATTCCTAGCTTCATGCTGAAAGAGGACTCCATTCATATTTGCAGATATTCTTTTGTCACTGTTATTCAACCTTTACCTTGAGTCTTTCTTTTCCCCCATAGAAAAGTGTTTTTATGAAATCTGGTCCATTGAATTTCATGATCACTTCTGAAAGCAAAGAGCACTTTATGATAGCTTTATCTCTGCAAGAAAGGTATGTGTTAATAGAAGGGAACTGACCAATGCAGATTCCAATATTTAAAGAATTGTCACGGGTTGAAATGTACTATCTGTATGAAATCATTTGAGGACATGGCATAGTTTAAACCTGTCCAGCAGCCAAACACCACACAGCTGCTCGCTCACCCTCCCCTGCCCCAGGGAGTGGGGAAGAGAATTGGAGGAGTAAAGGTAAGAAGACTCACAGGTTGAGATAAAAACAGTTTCATAATTGAAGTAAAATAAATTAAAATAATAATAAGAACAACAGTAATAATAGAATATGCAAATGAGTAATGCACAGTGTGATTGCTCACCACCAACTGACCAATGCCCAGCTCACTCTCAGCTAGGGATCCTAGAGGAGAGAAAATCCCAAAACTGTGATCCTGGATGAGAGAGGGCCCCTGCTTCCCAGCCCACCCTCCTCTATATACTGAGCATGACGTTACATGATACGGAGTGTTCCAATCACCAGTTTGGGTTTGGTGCTCTGGCTGTGCCCTCTCCCAGCTTCTTGTGCACCTGCACATGGACAGAACAAGGGAAGGGGAAGAGTCCTTGATTTTATAGCAACAACTAAAATCGTCAGTATATTGTCAACATTCTTCTCATACCAAATCCCATACTGAATCCAAAACACAGCACTATTCTAGCTACTAAGAAGAAAAGATAGCTCTAGTTTTTCAACCCAGCTGAAACCAGGACAGGACATAAAGGTGAACATTAGAGGTGATATTCTAGCCCATCTAAACTCAAAGCTCTTCTAATTATTTTAATGGAGTCTGGATTCTGCCCCTTCCTTTTATTTGCTGTTCTTTACTGAAAAGATAAGTGATAAATAAAAATGTGAGTAAAAATTCTTTTCCTTTTTTTCAACATAGTAGTTGATCTACTGAGTACTAGATAGGGGAACAAAACAGAGATAGGTGACAGCACAAAACAATCAAGTGGCTGTCAACACGGTCTGATTGATAACAGGGATGAGTTTGAGCTGCTAAGAGTTGCAGAAGAGGAACACTGCGCCTTACAAGTGCAACACCTCCGCAGACCTGGTCTTTACATCTGCGCACAGAAGAGAAATCTCTGGGCAGAAGGGGCACAGTTCAGAAGAGGCTGAAGAGATATATTTTAACAGCGCTACTTCATATAAATGAAGTAGCAAGGCAGAAACATAAACTTCTTTATGGAGAAGAAATATAGTTTAGGTGAAGGGTCAAGCCCTCTCAACTCCCCTTTTCCTTGAAACAGATCCAGCTGTTGCTGCTTGTCTTCATTTAATCATCCTTTGCAAGAACCCAATTATTTTCTCCATTTCCCCTTCTTCTTTCTCAGCCACGTTCCTGATGATTGGTTCCTGTATTTTTCTGTGAATGGGTGTCTGTGAAGAAGTAAAAATCTTAAAACCTGTCATGCTAGTCTTCCTTCCCAGAAGAACGGATTCCTCTGCACCGCCATTTAAAAAGGCAGTAACAGAGTCAAAGCAGAAGCAGAGAGCTGGAAAGACAATATGAAGAATCTTCAAGCAGTGTAGCATTTATAGGCAAATGTTGAGTTCCCACTGAGCTGTGCATGGCTGAACAGTGCAGTGTCTAATGCCTGGATTAAAATCTCTCTTTTATTCTAAGTAATTATAAAGTGTCAAGCTAAGAAGAAAAAAAAAAAAGCCTATACTTAATGAAATTATTGAAACAATTCCAAAAGATAGAGAACATCTAAGATTAGACCAAAAACTAAGAATTGATTTTAATTTTGTTAATTCGTTTTCATTTTCTGAGCTGTCCACTTGCTCCGGTAAATACAACAGTACTTTTACAGCCCCTATTTATCCCACTTTTGACTCTTTCAAGAATTTTCCATGGCAACGTCACACCAGTCCATCAGAACAATTGGTAGTAACTTTGTGTGTTACTTGACTCAGCATCTTATGACAACTAGCCTATCAGCTGAGAAACGCTGGGCCCATTACTGTTCTGTCTAGCGTTTTGCAGCCTTTTGTTCAGTTTGGTGTTTCTGCATTCTTCTACTTTGTGCAAGAAAACTACTGAAGACTAAAAATTTTGCTAGAAAAATACTTTTAATCTATGATGTCTTGAATTTACTGATTTCTGTAGGGTCTATCTACAGGTGGATGGACCGTAACATTATGTTTCACTTAAGGAGTCTTGTTGCAGGAACAATAAAGGAAACAAATTCCAGGAACAGCAATCTGTGGTGATTTTCATTTTCTTTAGAGAATGCTGATCCATGCCCGTTTTTTAGCTAACACAGATTAGTCTGTCTTTCCCAGTTGCACTGCATTGGCTGGCACACTGATCCTCCTACTCCTTTCTCTTCCACGCCTACTCCAGCCATCCTTCTGAGAGGAGGAATAACAATCTAGAGTTAGGTTCCTCTCCCACCACACACCTGTGCATGGTCAGAGGAGAGAGCAGACAGTGCAAGATGCTGGGTATCCAGCAGAGCTCCCAGCTGGGTCATAAGATATTGTCTCCATGTCAATAGCAGAATTTGTTCTGCAGTGACTAGAATTTTGGTAAACTATATTAAGGCACATCTAAAAAAATGACAAGAAACTACAGTTGTCCTTTTTTTTATATAAAAGGATAAATAGAGCATTTTATTAACACTTTTTGCAGCAACAAAAGTGACACGGTCCACATCTTTTTCATTAAACACAGCAAAAGCTATGGTCACATTTTACATCACTTTGAGGCACAAAGCAAAATACTTTTTTCTTAAGGTCAAGGTATGATTTGCATTAAAAAAAAGGAGAAGAAACAATCCTCAAGTTGTATATTGCGGTAGCAGGGTTTCCAATCACTAGCACAATACAATGAACAGACCAAGAATCCAGAATGGATTATTACATACAATAATAATCATTTGATTGAATTAAGAAATGGATCATAGTTGTCATTTTAGAGTATTAAGAAGTGGTCTGGTGTTGCTAACTTCAGTTGGTTCAGTTTGGTTTACTCCCAACAACCCCAAATATATACAACAAGCTAAATGAAGGTTAATATATAGTCTAGAAGATTATGCACTTCATAATGCATTGCACTTATTGCTTGGTACACTAATGTTGCAGTCACTGTTGAGTTATGCTAGAGACAAGCATGATGCTTGTTGGCTTCTTTCAACCCAACACTAGTTATTTACCACTTTGGTTTATTGTGAGTTTATATGGTACTCATATTCAGTGTCCATTATTATTAGGTTTAATCGAAAGACAAATACATTTTTTTTTTATTTCAGGGATTTCTAAAATAGCAACATTTTCTATAATTACAGTATCTTCAATAAACTTATATCTATGTATACAACTGTGGCACGGTGTGTAAAAATATGAAAGCTATTAAGGGAAGAATAAGGGTTAAATTATTCTCTGTTTCTTCTATTGGCTTCAAAATATTCTGCAAAAGAAATACATCCTTTTTCTTAGGGCTACTTGTACATAGTAAATTTCTCTTTGGAATTTTGTAAAATACTATATATTTTTCTAGGTTATATTGGTTTTTTTCTCTCTCTAAAGACACCAGTACAAAGTTGGAATATACTGCAAAGAATGGAATAATAAAGCTTGTTTTTTTGATAAAGGGACTTGACAGTCTGCAGGAAAAGTCAGACTTAATATATATATTTTTTATATTAGTTGATAAATGCAGGGAAGAACATGACAATGCCTATAATTACATAAGATTCTGTAAAGAATAGAAATAAGAATTTGTGCCCAAACATTCAGTATAAAACTCCTAAATAATTCCTTTATTCATCACAGAGTAGCCTGCAGCATGTAATCACGATAAACATACAATATGCCCTATTTGTTCTTTAGGCTTGATACAATTACCATTAAAGGAACTGGATCAATCCTCTGTAAATATCTAGGACTCAACCTTTCTTCTTTACGAAAGCTCTTGTCTTAGACTACACACACAATTCCTACATTGCACTGAGTAAACGTGTGTATTTAACACAATCTCTTTCAATACAGTGTAACAAATATATAAGTGCATTTTTAATGATCAAGTAATTTTGGCTTTCTAAAAAGAGCATTAGATGTGCCAACTTGGTTGCTTAGTTGTGCTTTAATCCTTAGTTATGAGTTTAGCTCTTGTATACTGTAAGTATCTAATTGCCTCTATAGTTTTGACCAGTAAACCCTTAAAACTCTAATGTTTATAGAACAAATATAACCTAATGAAAGTGATGACATGTCACAACTCATACAGATTGCACTTTGATGTATTTTTTTACAGTAAGACCTTCCTGTTTGATATGTGTTTACATGTTTATACCACATTTTATTTCTGTGTGCAAACAATCACAATGAATTTAATCACAAACACTACAAAATATACCCAATATTTAGGTTTGTTATGAATAATCTCCTTCCTTGTAATTGTATGAGTCTTGTACTTCCTCTTGTACAAATTCCTCTTTTTTCTCCCAACCATTAGGCCAGCCACCATTGACCTGGGTTGTAGCACCATAAGACTTGGTGGTACCATAATTTACATAATTCTGAGTAATGTCCCCTGTCTCTTCAGCAAGTTCATCTTCATGAATAAAGCCACATTTCTCTTCACTTGTCTGTTCAGGGTCTGCCCAGGGTTGTTTCTCTCCCGAAGCAAATATGCCATAGAAGATAACACCCCCGTAATGAACTAAAGCAGCAATGAGGAAGACATACTGCCACTCTTCACGTGTCTGTAAAGGAGAAATTTGCTAAATCAGACTAGTGCATAGACTTAACTCTTCTGAACTGAAAGATTAAAATTAGGGATTGAGGTTGTGATAATCAGCAGAGCTAAAACATTTAAGCGTCCAGTTTCCAATTACTTATATCCATCTTTGAAAAATCACTATTCATTAGCCTATAAAAAGCACTGACGTGGTGAGCATACACTGAAGCATGCTTCACATTGGCAAGTTCCTGGATGCTATGCCCTGGAAGTCCCAGACTCTAATATGGATATCCTGGCAAGTTGTACTATGGGAAGGTCTTGTTCTTGAAACCAACAGTATTAAACGGGAAGATTTGAAAACTGTATTATCATTTACCTTGTTCTTTGTCATTGCTCCGACAATTATAGGGCAAACCATTCCAGACAAGGTCCCGACTCCATTAGAAATCCCCATTAAGATGCTGGCATACCTTGGGGCTATGTCTAAATGGTTGACATTGAATCCTGCAATGCAAAGGTCAGCAAACATTCATACCAAAAGCAGAGCATTACTTCAGTTCTGAAAAGTAATCCTATCACTTGACAATTTTACTATGACAGACTTGGGGCGTTTAATTACTTTTTCTCTAAAAGACTTACAATGTTTAAATATTTGTAGAGAAACTCTGGGTTTTCATTTTCTTCTAAAAATATATTTTAAAAGGATATCAAATGTATTTTCTCCCCAAAATTGTAGGTTTTGGGGTTTTTTTTTTTTTAAATCCTAGTAGTATCTGTGTGGAGTAGAAAACCCAGGAGATATTTAGGCAGGGAGAGCATTCATATTTCTCAGTGTTATTCACAACCATTTCATGCTGTAAATAACATGTCATTTCTTCTTCCAGCTTGTACCACTTTCCTTTCCTATTGTCCACATTTTTTTTTTCTTGTCACACAGACCAGCAGAAGGGAGTTCACAGACCAGCAGAAGGGAGTTCCCTTCTGTTCTTGAGTGGTAAAATGAAAGGAGTAAAAAGACAGTATCTATAAAAGATTTATTAATTATTTTTATAAATATTTGTTTGTTCTCTTGCATTTCCAGCAGCTTAAGTCTGTTGAAACTTATGGAGTAACTATTTAAATAATCTTAGAAAAAACACATGCTTCTCTGAAGCAACAGAACTCATTGTCCCAAAGTAAGCACTTAAGTAAATGAAAACAGAAACCAAATACTTGGATACAGAAAGATAATAAGAGGGAAAAGGCAAGCAGTATGATAGGGATAACTGTTAGAGAAAGTGCTATACACTTTTCAAGTTGTGCAAAACAGGCATGATAACTTGCAGAACACAAGGGATTAAGGACAGATTTGATTAAGAGAAGTTTAGATGTTTGGCACAGAAGAAAAGAGAGCCTGTTTTAGACATAAGGAACCAGCATGGGAGAGGATACTAAGATCACAGTGGGAAAGCAAGGGAAGGCCAGGTGACTTGTGTTTGGGAAGGGCAAAGGCAAAGGGGTGATATATCAGCAGGAAAGGGGGAGAGCTGAATTTTAAATCAGAAAAAAGTTGCTAGTAATTAGGCCCCAGAGTAATAAAAAATTGCAACATTAATAAAGCATTAACTAACATAATAGTGAAAAAAAATAGTAAAAGGCTTATATTTAAACAAATACGTGGAAATTTAGGTATCGTTATATCAGTCCATTTGTGTTATGTTTGATTTCAAGAAAAATCTGTGGTGTACATTAGCACCTCACTGAAAAGAAAGTCTCATTTGCTGCAATGAATGAGTGAAGAATTTGAACAAAAGTAATTAATATAAAAGATGTGATTCTGGCTGTACTTTCCTGTAATTATCATAAATAATGTCATTTGTAATTCTGAGGTTTGTTTAAATTACTATCAATGAATAAAAGCCAAATGAGATGTTCTTTCTGTTAAGATAAAATAATTTACTGATAGCAGTAATATAATCTTACCAGATATGGCGAATCCACTAAAGCCTACAGCAAGCACTAAGAATGAAATAGCCACTCCTTTACTGTGAGAATATCCCACCACGAGAAGGAGAGTTGCTTCCATACCAAAACCTGGGGAAATCATAAAGAAAACCAGGCATCAGATTTCATTCCCTCTCAAATATTGCAAGCCTTAGGATATGGTAATATTTCATAGGAAGACAGAGGCAAAACATTACTTCAGAGTGGAATATATTCAGGTATTTCTTTCATCCCTAAAAACCACGTGTTCTTGCTATCTCAGATATTCCTTAGTTTAGCCTTTGTATGGTAACCTACTGCTAGTTCCTGTCAGCTTTAAGATGAAAAGAAATACTTGTGATTTGGTTAGGTAGTTCCAGCCAGCCCTAATGGGAATATACACTTAACCTGCTTATGAATTGTGCAGCCCTTATCACAGCCAGGATTCAGCTCATGTGACTTTAACCTCAGAAGTCAGGTATGTAATCTCAGGTCTGGGTTTTCTTAGTGCAGAGGGTGTGCAAAAAAATACGCAAAGCATTGCTTCATAATACATGCAGTTTGTTTGTTTATTGTATGCAGCATACTATTGGGACACTGAATCTGTACGAGAAGCTTTTTAATAAAATAGGAAGACTTACCTCCACAGTTCATTATCTTTCTCACAGTAGTGGTTGAAAGAATCTGTCTGCTTCTTAAAAAGTCTGCAATTTGTCCCCCAATAGGAACAATAATTGTCATCACTAAATGCGGCACAGCAGATAAGATACCCACCTAAAATAATAATTAGAATCAGCAGAGTATAAATCATAAGGAAATCTTGTTTCTTCATTTTCTGAAGCATTCAACAACTAATTGTTTCTCTTCAATTTCAGGCTATGTACTAAAAGTAATACTAAAAATCTTGGTTTATTAAATGAAAAGAACTGGTGATCTTGCCATTGTATTTTATGAAGGACAGCCAGAGTTTTTAAGAACCTCTGATGCCATGACACTTTTGTGTTTAGTTTGTTTTCATAGTTTAGATTTAAGCTAATGGGTTTTTTCCCTTCACTCATAGCCCTTCTGCTCTTTCTTTTCAGAAAATTTATGATCAAATGCATTAAACTGAATTGCTACATTTCTTTTGGTGATGTTTTAGGTGTCTCATTGCCCAGCAAACCTAACGTGTCTAGACAGATTCCCTGTGGATCATCCCCGCGTGCACAATGGCCATTTGCCTTTGATTTCTGACCATCCCCCAAGCTTCAAATTTCCCATGGGCAAAAGATATGTCTGAGAAACTCTGTACATAGTGAAAGATAGCATGCTAAATATTGATTGACAGTATTCAGAATGCTGCACATACTAGCAAAGTAAGAAATAGTAATTTGGTGATGACTGCTCCAAGATATAATAATATATTTGAAGCCCATTCCTGCAAAACAGGTACCTGTGAGCATGGCACGCACTGCCACCTGCTATCTCCTGTCACTCCAGACATTTTGGTCTAGTACACGTGGTGTTTTGTTCTGATAAAGAATACTGATTATTATGTATATCTGAAAAAGTGCTTAAGCACAGGGGGTTTTGCATGATTGCTGTCTGAACAGTGCATCAGCTGGTCTGATGTCTGGCTTGAGTTGCATCAGTGTGCAGGGCAGGCAGGCTCCATGAGAACAAAAAGAAAACAAGTTTTCTCTGCTCTTCAATCAAAGTTGTGAAACTCTGTATTTCACTGCAGTTTATGTATGTGTCAGCTATGTTGGGACAGCTAGCTTCATCTTAATAGATGGTTCTCCCAATAAGCCAGATATGAAGTGTGAGGTAACTTGTGGCATTGCCATTGCTGCTTTGAGGTGTTCCTGACTGATAACTATTCATTTATGAGCATCCATATCCACAGCAGGTTAAACGGATTTTGCTGTCATTGTTTACAAAGCTCCACATTTCTTTGAGTGCCCTCTAAGAAAAACCTTCTAGAACAAAATGATCAGATTAATTCTATAGAATATGACCATTCTTATTGCGTGCATAACAGCTGATGTTTCAAGCATAGCAAAGCTTCTTAAAATAACTCCAGCTAAAGATGGAAGCCCATCTTTAAATGCGGGATGGCATTACATATTTTTGACATTACTCCATAATACGGCAACACTTTGGAAGCTACTCATCTGTTGTCACATCGCAATTTAGGGTAGCAATACCTCATGGAACAATATCAACCAAATACAGGGGTCTCAAAAGCACAAGCCCAGGTCACTTTCACAGGAAGGAAATCTGTATTAGTCGAAAGCTCACTATGCACTCTGACGGCTTGTTTGCATGTATCCATATTCACACTATAAGTCTGATTCAAAATTCATATGAATTATGTGGATCATCCCTATGTCTCATATTTTGCCACCATCTCTTTCACTTCCTAAGTGGAAAAGGTAGAGCAGTTCTCAACACATTAAAAGAGGATACAGAAAGGTGATAAATTTTACTATCTTTCCTAAAACTATCTGATCCTGCTTTGTAAAACGCACCTAGAAAAATGGAACCATTTGTCAATGCTCTCTTTACAGCTTCAGTGGGATCCCACATCCCCTGGGGTATCAGGGACAGAACTGTAATGGATCTCTCAATACCTTTCTAATACCATGCATGATCTGGTTTCAAGCACTTTACTGAAGCTCTTTTTGCAATATGGCCCCAAGCAGATCATGACTAAATCTCATCCTGCCTTCACCTTCCCCGATCCAATCCCTCGTCACTGTTACTTCACTTATATGTGCTGGTCGAGAGAACGCTAACTGGAAGGGATAAGATTTAAGACTTGTAAACCCATGATAAAGATGCAGAACAATTTTCTTTCCTCCTCCTAATAATTACCACAAATGTAGCTCTGATATTTGCACAGATAAAATAATAGCTTTACGTTATTTTTACATACCTTGCTTATTTCAAATCCAAACACTTCCTCAAAGTAAGCAGGCTGACTAATAAGCAGCAAGTAAAAAGTCCAGCTTCTACAGAAGTTTGCAACTATTATTGCATAGACTGGCATAGATGTAAAAAATTTTCTCCATGGAGTTTTGTATTTCTGAAACATAGAAAGGGGGACCCAGTCACCATTTCGATAATGATCATCTATCTATCTTGCCTTTTCCTATCTGTTATTTTTACCTATGCTCCAACAAGCTCATATATGCACAGCTTTATGTATCTGAATTACAATGACTTCAGTTACCATAAAGCATCCACATTTGGATGATCAAGATTTAATTTAAAAACATAAGCAAGTAAAAATTACTACAAAATGCAGGAGTGGAGAATCACAGTGATACTTAGCTGTATCACAACACTCATGTACAAGTGCCATTATCTCAATCATGTAAACATGAACATGCTAAGTCCAAACTAATAATATGTCCTTAAAAGACAATGTTGCTGTATCTAAGGCAACAGTCAGATTTTACACTGTAAATACACAATTTCATCAGATTTATTTAAGCATGTATTGTAGCATTTAAATTTTAATCTCAGCATTCTGAATAATTTTATTATCAAGCCCCAGCTGAAACTGCTTGGTCAATACATTGTTTGTTTGTTTTATTGTATTTTTAAAATGAATTGCATAATGAAAAGAAAAAATGACAGATGGACAGAACTACAATCCTGCTGAGTCCCAGCACCTCTCCATGAGCCCAGGGTTCTGCCCATCTGTGTTGATCCAAATACAGGATCCAGACCCAGATGAGGGTTTGAAAATCACTTCAGAAAGGTTTCAGGCTAAATTTACTCTACAGTTGATTTGAATACTGGCTTTTCCTCACAGAAAAACAGCCCATAGGTGGATCTATGCAATACCTTGTATACCTATTAAATTACACTCAAGTGAGAGCTAAGGATATAATGTGACATAATTAAAGAAAAGCCAGACAGAAAAGCTCACTTGATCTTATGGGAAGAATTTCAGCCTGAGTATTTTAGAAGCAACTGAGCTATTGATACAGACTAATCACTTCTAAAAAATGTTTAATTAAAAACCAACAAGAACAAATAGAAGTTATCCAGCCCAAATTAAAATTATATGGGCATCCTTTGAAGTATCTCATTTCATGTCAAACTTTCAACAATGCTTATAGGTATAAGAAACCATGACCACTGCTGAATGCCGTTGAATATCAACCCTGACACTCCCTCAAGAACACCTAAAAATGTCGACTATCAAAGGAATGACTGTAATATTTCCAGTTCCCTATTTAATCTGGATCAAAGTTTTTTTACCAAGAGAAAAAGGGTTTATTCCTGACTTCAGTCAAGAACCAGTGTTCTGACCTATTAAAAAACATAATGAAGAGTGGTAGTGAGGGTTGACTGGGAATGGATGGTGTAAAAATTTGAGCAGATGAAGTGAGATTTAAGGACCAAATTTTTTTTTGCTTTCTTGAGTTAGTAAGCATGATGATAGTTTCTTTAAAGCTTTTCAATAGTTAGAGAAATAGGAAAATTATTATGTAGCATGATAGGATTAAGAGGCTAGAAAATTCTCTGAATTCATAGCTGGGTTTTTAGGAATTCTTGAAAATTAATCCAGTACAGAACTAAATCAGATTATTAGAGGCTTGAGAGCATTCTTATGGCTCTCCTGGCATGCTCTGTTGCAATGTATAGTCTTTCTTGCAAATAAAACATAGAATAGTCAGAATTTGCCTTTTCTCTGATGTTGTGAGGACCTCAAGAGACACTGCAAAGGGCTTTTCTTCTAGTTTACTTTTAAAAAGTGGTAACCTTCCAGAAGGGATTATATAGGAAGGAAATTAACCACCTGAAATCAAGGTACTATGAAAGTCTCAATAAAGCTGCAATTTCAAATGTAACCATAGAGGTAGTTTTATATTTTGGAGTAGAAAAAGAGGTATAAATTCCATGAGTGATCTGCTAGAAGAACTGAAGACTTCATTGTGACCTTTCAGTACTTAAAGGAGGTTTACAAGAAAGATGGTGACAAACTTTTTAGTAGGGCCTGTTTTGATAGGACAAGGGGTAATGGCTTTAAACTAAAAGAAGGTAGATTTAGACTAGATATAAGGAAGATATTTTTTACAATGAAGGTGGTGAAACACTGGAGCAGGTTGCCCAGAGAGGTGGTAGATGCCCCATCCCTGGAAATGTTCAAGGCCAGGTTGGACGGGGCTCTGAGCAACCTGATCGCGGTGAAGATGTCCCTGCTCATTGCAGGGGGATTGGACTAAATGACCTTTAAAAGTCCCTTCCAACCCAAACCATCTATGATTCTATAATTCTCTTCGTGCAGAAACAATATTGACTCAGAAATCTATCAACAGATTTCAGATCTCCCCACCCCCAAAAAAAAGTTCAATTGTGTGAAACATGCTTTTGTCTCTTGAAGACGATGTTTGATTTTTTTTGTTGTTTCTATTTGGGATTTGTGGGTTTTATTACTCACATAGGAAGCAAGCATATGAGTAATATTCTTACTTCCATTGCACCTAGGAGGTTGGCACTCTCTCCAATGCTTTCTTCTATGTATCTCCTTTCTTCATCTGTAATCGTAGGATGCTTTGCAGGACTCTCATATGAAACCAAAAGCCAAAACATGTACCAGACTATACCAAAGCTCCCTTTGAAATGGAAAGAAAGACTTTTAAAAGATACACAGTAAAGAACCAAACATGGAAAAAAATCTGTGAATCATTATAATGAATTTAAATGGCCGTTGTTGCCACTGTTCTTCTACTGAGTCATTCTAACAGACACTTGGTTCCTCCAAATAATATTTGGGCAAAATACATTCAGGGCTGGACCATAGCGAAGACTTCTTTGTTTCATTTAGAGATCTATGTCACTGTGAATAAACAGTCACCGATATTTTAACATTAATTTGTACAATGCAAATCACTGGAACAACTTCCATTTAATTTCACTAGACTGTAAATGAGGTTCCCTTTTGTTGTTTGATTACTACACTAAATTTTTTGTTATCTTCCCCCTAATTCACATTAGTTTTACACTGCAGAATGACCTTCTTTGGAGCATTTTTTTTTTCCATCAGTGTAAGTTAAGGTAGCACAACTAGTCTGAATGAAGTTATGCAAGTCTTCAGATACAAATCAGGACATCCTAGTCAGGGCAGGTACTCTGAACTTACAGTTGTAAAAATGAGAGAGTGACGTTGCGTGATCTGAGATTTGATAGATCTGCATAGCAGTTTGCACTGCTTGTACTAGAAGTGATGAAGGTTTCACCATGAACTAGTTTAGTTTCTTTTTTAGTAATGTTGCTTTCCTACTCTCTCCTTTAAATTCTGTTCTTTCACTCTCCTTTTCTCTAGACTGTATTTTTAGCTTTATGGACCTGCCTCTCCTTTTTTTTTTTTTTTTTTTTTTTTTTTTTTTTTTTATATTTTTAGAAAGGGTAGAGTAAGGTCATACAATATCAAAGTGAGATGAGCAAAATGCATACCATACACATAGAACACCGAAGACCACCCAGTATATTGCACTAGAATTCCAGCTAAAGGCATTGCAATAACAGCTCCTGCATAGGAACCTACAAAATAAGACATACGTGGATGAAAAGGGAATAAAAGTCAGTCTCAGAATACTTTTATGTTAAAAATGAAAGAAAGACAAAAATAGAAAGTTACTTACCACAAAAGGAAGTGGTTGCTAACCTACTTCTTTCTAATGGGGGGGCCCACTTGCTCCAAATACCGTGGCAGGCAGGGTAGGTGACCCCCTGGGGAATGGGTGTGCCACAAGTTAGCTAATGCTCATTAGTCACTCAGTTCATTGTCTTTGCATGATTTACTTTTTTTTTTTAATTGCTACAAAGAAGTTGAGAATGCTTTGCATTTCTATAGCAAAGTCTGAGCACAGCCATAGAAAACCTTCAGTTTCTATTAAGGTTGAAATGAGGTTTGTAAATCACTCCAAATCTTTAAAGAGGTGTTATGAAACAGGTATAAACCACAATTGTTTCCTTTTATTCCCCCTCCCCCTTCCAGGAAACAATTGTGAAGAATTAAAAAGAAATAGTCTTAATGCACAAGTAGCAGAGTCAAAGGAAGGATGAAAACACAGACCCTCTGGGGTCTTTCTAAGGCCGGCCGGAATTCTCGAGCACTCAGTTCTGGTGTTCTAAATTTTTTTAATCTAAAATTTAAATTATAATTTAGGAAATGCAGATTACTGTTCCACTGGTCTAAACCAGAAAATAAGATTAAGAAGAGTTTAAAAATATGAAGAGAGAAGTTTTTCACCATCTTTAACCAACCTACTTGAGCCTTAATGCAAATAATTGAATGATGTTGGTTGCTTTGATTTTAAACCAGTCACTTTTTAGGTTTCTCTTCAAAACCAGCCTTTAACTTCATAATAGAAAAACTAAAAAAAAATTTAAAAATCATTATATCTCGCAACATTTAAATTTTAGAAAATGTAATATGAAATGTACAGTAATTTTCTTCAAAATTCTTGCTTAATAATTATTATGATGTATTCATAGTTATACAGAGTCACTTTTCTCTTAATCTGATGTTTTGTTTTCTATGCAAAAATTTTAAAATAATAATAACTTTTTGCAAATGTTAAGGTTATCATAAATGTTAAGATTATCGTTCTCAATATGCCAAAGTTTGATAAGGTTTTGAAAGAAGATCTTATAACCAATTTCATGTTCATTTCTGACAGTTTGTTTTCTTTTAAAAAAAAAGATGTAATTTTAAGATTGTCATGATTTATTGTAAACCTTCTTCAAATGGTCCCGTTTGAGATGTTTTGCATTCACAATTTCTTTGAACAGTATCACAGAAATGAGTGGGTCTAAAATATCTATTTGGTTTTGTATTACCCACTTGCTCCGTTCCTCTCCTCCTTGCAGTCAAGCACACCTCTGTACATGCAGATCACTTTTCAGAAATGGGTCCAGATTTATATACTTTAAGAACTTGATTGACAGTTATCTAACTTTCAGGCACATTCTGCACCTGCTTTTGGAGTCTTTTTTATACGATAAAATGCATGAGTTAAAATCAGCTCATGCAATAAAACTGTGTAGCCCTGAGGAACAAAGCACCAGCAATCACAGGCCTAAAAATCTGTCTTTTGGTAAAGAAATAAACAAACCAATACATTTAGAAGGCATGCTCAATTTTTTTCTCTTCTAAATTATGGTAAATCTCTCATTCATTCTGACAAGAGCATGGTCAGGGCCTATGACAGAAGCTTAATTCTTTATTATGGATTTAATCTATGAGGCTGGACAGCAAATAACTGTTGAGAATAGCATCAGTATAAGCCCTCCGCAGTACAGGATTTCAGTGGAATGTCAGTGTTAAGTACATATCTCACTGGATTCTTAGCAAGACAAAACTTTGCTATGTAATTTTATAGATGAAGGAAAATCAAACAGCTGTAATTCATACACTGAAATCCATTATGCTGAAAATCAGTAATAAACTGAAAGCAATTTTTATTTTCCCCTGAAAGTTACAATTGCTATTTAAAGGCTAACAAATATCTGTCACATTTACTGGTTATGTTATAAATTTTGCATACCTCCACAAGGCCCTGCAAGATCCTAACAAAGATGACACACCCATAGTGCACCCTGGCTGCAGACGGTATTAACATGTTGAGGGAGGATGTCAGCAGTATAGCAGCACCAAATACTCTGCAAGGATAGAAAAAAAAAAAAAAAAAGGAAAAAGGAAGTAACTTCAGTGTTGTCCCAATTGACTTATTCCACATATGCTCACATATCAACATGGATGTGTTTAAACATATGTTCTTTATGTAGGGAATCTACTAACTGCTGGGCTGGATTAGTGTCTACTTCCATCCCGTGTAATAACTTGTCTAATAAGACCCAGACTGAACATGGACACAAAATTCCATTTAGCATAATTTCCTAAGGTAATACATTTTATGCAGTCACAGGTGTAAATCTTACTCTCCCTACATATCCCCACTCTTTCTTTTCGTTAATTTTCACATCTATTTCAACCAAATCTTATTGAATTTGCTGAGAAATTAGAAATTAGGTCTCCAAATGGTTGGTTAAAACTGCTGGCCAAGTAGAAGAGAGATTTTGTTAGTGCTTTAATTGTAAGAAAGTGGCACCATGCATTCACTACTTATAAAGCAAAAGAGAATCCACTTTTATAAATGCCAAAGCAGCAGGAAGAATTTCAAACAGAGCTGGGATTTTCTTAGACACAAGACTTAATCAATCTGGAAACACATACCCATAGAAAACAGATCATTCTTTCTGATGTTTTTTTTAGAGGTAACTCACTGACTATTGCTGATTTGAGTTCCAGTAGCATCCTAGGATTTGCTTCAAATAAAGCACATTACAAGGTCTACATAAATGTGTGAAGTGATGATTCTTTTTCAAAATTCCGCTGCTTTGACTGAATTCTAATTTGATTCAATTAATATCTGCCCCTTGTAGGAGGAAGCCTTTTCTCCAGCACTATTGTTTCATTTTTTTTATGTTCATTCATTCATTCTTCTATTGTGGAAATAATCCTTTTTGCCCCCCATTTTCCCTTCAGTGGAACTGTGCAAAAGGATGAAGCCAACAGCAATGACTGGCCACTTTATACAAAACTATGTAATGCTAAAATAAATCCTGGAGATGTCTTAACATATGACATCACAGTATCTGATGTGGAACTGATTTGACAGAAACCTTTACCCTTAGCATGTGTTTTTCAGAAATTGGTACAGTGCCATAAGTTAGTGAGAAACAGACCTTGGGCTAAAGAAGCACGAAGCAGCAATAAGTTTCAAGATGAAAATTCTCCTCAAAGACATCTATGTTTCACATTCTCTATTTAGAATTACAGCCTGATAGGAATGTTTAAATAGCAAACTAAGTATACTCCACTTCTATTTGACAAATATTAAAGGGCAGAAGAAAAAAAGCTTCTTGGCACAGTAAGGAAGTTTTTTTTAAATAGCTTTAAATCTGGTCTCCTCATTTTGTTCCCTGTGATCCCTATCTTGTGTTAAATATCTAGCTGGCTGTGCAGCACATTTCTGGTTTTGTCTGGCAGCATGTTCAACACATGTACTGGGACTGACTGGTGCACGTGTTTGTGTTGCACTGCATTAACTATTTTGGCCTGAATTCTGTCTTTACTCTTAGTTTCTTTATGTGTAAATTTCTACTCCAAAAGTACGTGCAGTTAATTTCCTTATAATTTAATACCCCTATATGTTCACAGAAATCACAATGGTGTCCTCTTTTTTTCTTTATTTATTAATGAGAAGAGTTTGGGACTCATAGGAGTTTTGCCTGTGATTTTTATAAATTCTTTTTAAAAGTTAGATGTTCCTGTTAGTAATTTTTGAAGAGCAATAGACTGTAATTGTTCTAAAGTTTCTGTGGGAAAATCCATATTTACTTATAAGCAGGAAGAAAGGGCTGTTTGGTTTGTAGTCTTCCCTGTTTCTTTTCTGAATAGCTGTTTAGCTAAATGCCTAATGCAGCAATGCAGTTTTCAGTTTGTGATTGTGCACAGACGGGCTGGAGCAGATCCTTAGCTAGTGCGAATCAGCGCAACTGTTTCTAAATCACGTAAATCACGCTAAGATAGAATATTAAAAAATGCCATCTCTTTATAAGGATGACATTTACAAAATTGTTATGGTAGGTAACTGTTTCTTCAAGGAAATTTACTCTGATTTTTTGATTCTGTATCTGAAATCAGCTTCTGTTTGCCACATCTGAAAGCTGTGTTTCCCAGAATTGCCTTTGTTCTCACGTTCACTAAAGAGAAGCTGTTTCCCTGAGTCTGTTCCTTCTAGAAAAGAAAGGAAAATGTAATTTAAGGAATGATCAGAGACATGCATCTTCAAAATTAAAATCTTGCCTGTGTTTAGACACACAAGTACCAGTGAATATTTAATAACATTGAGGAGCAGATGATGAAATAATTCCATAATGTCACTTGTAAGTCAATTCTCCCCCAGAACTATGCTTTATAGGAACAGCCTTCTCAAAAATAGATCACTTTTCCCCAAAAAATAGATGGATTTAAGGGTAGAATAAATTAGAGTTAAATTATGATTCTTGTAAGAAATGGCTTTTTTATCCTTTTTCTTGAATGCATATTAAGAACGGCACCATGAATTTAGTGCATGGCTATTTTAGTGAGTCGGTTTCCTCTGTAACTCTTAGTCAAGAGAAATACATCTTCCTACATTTGCCTTGCATCTCTCAATGCACATCCATAAATAGAATCAGTATTTCTCCTTCGTGCTCTTTTGTCGTTACATGTATTTCACCCCATAAATACTAAATTCTTCTTCCTAAGAGAGTATTGTGATATTTGTACAGTGTTTTATTGGTTTAAATATCTTATCTTAGCTACATTTATTATGATTTAGACCAAACAAGAATGTTTTTGAACTACAATAAATCTGAATATATTTGAATACTGCTCACATTTGAAAGTATTTAATTAGGAAATGTAACATTCTGATTGTTCCTAAGATATTTCTGAGGTGTTTTACTGACCCACACATCAAATCTCCAAATCGTGTTGTTTTTCTTTTGCAATTACATTTTTGTTTTGTTTATTAAGCTTATTTTAAGCTTATTGTTTTATGTTCTGTTATGCTTCATTTCTGCTTCTCAAGCAATTCTCATTTGCTCAATTTTGCTACAATGTTAACTCCAGTAATGGATTAGAAACCATATTTTTCTTTAAGATCCTTATGTTTCCATGGCAAATTGACAGTATATGGGAGTCTATAGTTGTATTTATTGCAGTTGAAGATGGATTATGTTCATTCTCAGACAGACACGGTTCCCTTTTGAAAATAAAAATTTCAGCCTCTTCAAGACTGTTCACTCCTATCCCACATCCATCTGCATCTTTTATACACATATCTGTTTGTGCTCTTGACATTCCGATATCACCTTGAACATGTATGCCACAGAGATAGAGCAGGAGATGTCACTGATGTTGCCATCATCCTTGGCCCTGGCATTAGGAGGGAATTAAAATGCCCTGACATGCCTTCAGCAGCCCCTAGACTTGGGAGAAAATTCCTTTCTGACCCAAAATCAGCAACTGTTTAACTATATGTAGAAGAAAATAACCATCTATTGAAGACCAATATATAAATACAGTAGTAGTATGTCAAGGAGAGGGAAAAAAATGTAAATCCTGGTCCTCATAAGTGACCAGAAGAAGCCCTGAAACAAAGAATAATGTTTGCTTATCTATTTCTATTTCTAGACTCAGTAGATTCAGTCCCAAAAGACTGAATCTAAAATTGATCCTCAGTGTTGTACTGACATTGGCATTATATGAAGGTCATGAGCTGTGACTTAGTCCTCCTGTAATACAAGTAGTAATAATAGAAAGATCATATTTGGCTAAGAGACATTTGGGATGGGAGCAGATGAAGGAAATTACTCTGACAATTCAGGAAAAATGCTTAGAATGGAATGAGGTTGCATAGGGAATTAATCTTTTTGGGTTTCAAGCCAGTTGGCTCATTTTTCTCTTTGGGGACAAACTGAAGAAAAAGAAATGCATTTATTTTCATTTCTGGATTTCTAATTTTTGCATCTGTGCAGCCCCACTGTTCTCATCTACCTTTTCCAGGCAATTTGTATTACACGAGCATTCTGCATGGAAGTGTGTTATAGATATTGTTACTTGACTGGAAGAAGTGCCAGCTCAAAAAGTGAACTGAGAACAGTGGGAGCACCGATGCATACCAAATGCTGAAGCCAGATGGGTGACATATTGGGTTACACACATGATATCTGAAAGTAAGGGGTCCTGGCTAGAAGTGTGCTTTTACTGCAATGACTGGGAGAGAAAATTGCTACAAGTCCATAAAGCTAAAATTCCTTTCATATGTGTATGGGGAGGAGTCAGCTCCTCAGCTGTCTGAGTGCTGTGTATTTCTCTTTATGTCATTTTTAAATATAATTGATAAATTCCACAATTATCTATGTCCCTATTCTCTGAATAAGGGGTCCAACTTTGTGAAAACAACTGTTATAGAAACCAAATGTCTATTCTAAAGCATATGATGCACCTTAAGTAAAGTTTATATTTAAAAAAAAATTGAAAATCAAAGAGTAACTCTGTATGTTCAAACAGCATTTTAAAATATTTAGCTATAAGAGAAAATACTGGAAGTTTAAGTTGCTTAAATATATGCTGTATCAAAAGAATTATGAATGCCATTTTATTAAAATCCAAAATAATTAAAGACTAGTTAAGTGTTGGTCACTGACAACTACAAAAGATGGATTTTAATGGATTTATATTGAGAACTGTGAAGGCAGAGAAGGTTTCACATCACTCTTCATGATAACCTAAAGTTTTCAGTGACTTCAGTAGAAAAGTCGTTCAGGACTTTAAGTGAACAGTTTTCACCCTCAAAAAGCCAATCATCATCATTTCATGAAGACCTATCTACAGAATGGGAAAGTTTGATTATTTTGTTAGTTTTCTAGGGAATCATGGTCAGGATGTGTGAAAGCATTTCACAGTGCTACAATAAATTAAATCCAAATATTATAAGGTGGTTTATTCTGACTGTAACAGGAACCTATGGCAAATGTAGCCTGTGTTCTTTTCTGGAACATACAATCTCTGCATTTGAAAATTTTACAATAATACTGATCATATTATAAAGGACATTCTTTTCATTGGGTAAAGTATCTGTATTGAAAAAATACTTTATTTGTAAACAGCGATAAAACATTTTTCCTGGTCTTAGAAGAGACTCCTCTCTTAGATAAGGGTGGAAAATAAAGAGGACTGAAAACATGAGTTTCCAACCTAGTCTAAAGATGAGATGAAAATTTTGTAAAAAAAAAATAAAAAATTTAGTTGAATTAAAGTTGGTGAGCTGGTTATTGCCATTCCTTATCCTTACAGAAAACTCATAAAATACGTTGATTAAGACATTTTGTCAAACACATATAACAACTAAACTGGGTCATGATTATCCTTTGGTGTTCATTCTTGAACGGTGCTTGTTTCTTGAACAGCTCTGAGCAGCTGTAAATGTACTGTGCAAGTGACTTTTTAGTCACTCAAATTATTCTCTCAGCTCAGGTTTTCTAAAATTTATTATCTTTGACTCTACCTGCTATCATTCATCTTTGACACACCTCCTCCTGCAAAAGGCCAACAACATAGAACTGATTATATTTTTAGACAACCCAAAGAATTTCTTGTCTAGGAGGAACTTCAAGGCTAAATGCTGGGTTAAATGCTTAATTTTTTGAGTAAAACATAACGTCTAGGGGGAAACAGGACAGGAGCTAGCTGTAAAGCCTGTAGGCATGCAGCAGTTTTTCAGAATCCTTCCTTCTGCAAGTGCTGCTAGCAATGACAACTTGTGATCACTCATTTTAACTTTTTTTTTGTTTTCTTTGAGTTGTGCAGGGACAGAATATATAGAAATTTCAGGGGTTTAGCTGCCAGTTAACACTTCTCTTCTTACAAAGTGTATCTCTGCCCATGTCAGGTGTGATGAGGGCCTTCTAAGACTTCAATACAGAACATGAACTTTTTGACAACCTGAATTTGCTGTGGTTTGATCTGCTGTTTTTAAACATAAATAAATCCTAAAATACTCACAAGTCTTTTAGTAACATGGACCATACAAGGACTGGATCAAGCACCAGAGTGAAATGACATACAGAGACAAAGTCAGTGTCTATCAGTGTCACAAAGTCCCTTTAGCCTTTTGCCTTCTCCAAGCCTCACAAATGCCACTGACTCATACAGGTCAAACCAAGACCCTGAATAATTTTCAGGTGGTGCCTTCCATTGACTCTTCACAGACCTATTTTTGAGATTTCAATGTGTATTTTATGGAGAACTTGGGCACTGTTGGATGACAGCATCATTGCAATTGATACTGAATGTGAAAGACTCCTGGGTCATTAAATTCTGATCGTTGCTCTTCCCAGCAAGTGCATTACATCATCCTTTCATAAGCAGATCAGGTCCCATCTCAGAAGTAATTATCATTTGTCCTACTTATTTTGGAGGCCTTTCCAGCATGTTACTTCCCACATCCAGTAGATACTTTGTACCCGTGCTATTTTATTTTAGCAGTTTTAGTCTCTGCAATTTACCCCAAATAGCAGTCCTGTCTTATTTCTTTTGTATCACTAAGCAATCCAGGTCCTCTTCACCTCATCTTCTCTATTCTTCATTCATTTGATCACCCTACCAACCCTCTCTCCTGTTTGAATTCAGCTGGGGAATATCTCAAACCTGTGGTTTCATTTTACAACTCATTATGTCCATATACCTCTAGATAAAACTCTGACTCATTCCTTCTAGCTCATTAGCTTTAGGATGCCTTGCTCGTTAAATATGTAATCTGCTAGATCATGTTTCAAACCAAGACCATCTCATTCAAATTACCTTACCAAATTCCAGGGTTTAGGCTGCGATTCAATTGTCTCTGTTGATTTAGAGATATATCATACACTTATCAAAGAAATCATCTGTCTTTGTAACTTTAAAATATTTTATGGAGCTGGTTGGGAGGATAACTGCTATGTGTTGGACTCAAAAGCTACATCTGTACTGCTTTGTGGAGTGTTTTCTGGCATATGGGCCACGTGTTGCAGCTGATTGTATCTGACCTGCTCAGAGCAAATGCAGATTCCTTCAGAGAAAAGCAACTGTGAACATCAGTGGCTTTACACAACCAACCTAAACAGTATTTCTGTGTATGAAATCCAGTGTACATATTGCATTGGGATGAAGTATCAAAGCAGGTAGAGGTGATTAAGGATACCTGTTGGATAGAGTCCCTGAAATTATCTATGCCAGAAACATATGTGGGTTTTGTTTTAGAGAGGATTAGTTTTTTCCCTTCTGAAAGGGACTCTGGTCATGAGGTATCATACGTGTAGTAGGGATTCATGGATGCTCAGGACCTGGGAGAGAACTGGAAGCAAAGTTATTTGATAGTTTTGATGTATCTGGATGATATAATCTCAATAAATTATAAATTTCTTTATCAGCTTGGTCTGAAAACATCTGGTGTAATTTTATGTAAACTGTGTAGCAAGTTTTCTACTGATAGCAATTTCAATGAATTTGGATTAATGGAGGATGGAATGCAGAACTAAATCCAAATTTCAGACATAATCCTACTCTTGTTAGTTATATCTGAACAAGCAGGGGTAAACTCTGCAATTTTAATATTTAGCCCTGAAATAACTTGTCAAGAGTAAATAGAGTTCTCTGCATTTAGTATCTTGAGGATCACTGACATTCTAATATCCAAATAGTTCCAAAAGTCCACATTTGTCAGCTGATTGTTAAACAGGTGCTTCTCAGTAACAGAAAATATTTTAGCCTATAATGTTCTTGCTTGAGGGTTGCTTAGGAGGTAGAAATTTAATACCATTAAGGATAATTTATGTAAATATAAACAACATCCTTACTGAGCTCTAGAAAGATCATTTTTCCTCAGTAATATAATGTGACAATTTTTTGCATTTTTTTCAGCTGTTCCCTTGCTCATCAATGTTCACCTCCTTGGCTGCAAACTCTGAGTAGGCGCTCTTGTGAATATTTACTTTGCCCATACTGATGTTTATTAAGTATTTACCTATCATATCACTTGTTCATCTCCTTTGTAACCTAAATAGCCCTGATGATATTCCTCTTATTCTAGTCGTCCTTTCAGTCAATAATCCTGCTGGTTAAACTTCTTGGGACAACTTCTATTTATGTTTATGTACTTGAAATTGACTAAGTGATAATGAACCCAGTATGGGGAGACACTGTTTAGCTATTCTGCAACATATATCATCATTCTGACTTTTCTCTGGTACAGGCTAATTTCCTGATGACTCTGTTGACCCCTCTACTGCAGACATATTCCTGTGAAATGCTCATCCTGACAGTTTATGGCTTCATAAATGATAAGCAAAATGTGAGTTTTTTCTGAATCATCCCTTTAATTTGCATAAAATGACACAGAGCTAACAAAGCTGGGATTGTGCCATGAATATTAGAATGGTTGATGAACTCAGCTGCCCAGCAGAACAGATAGAATAAGCTACCTTTGACATTAGAGAGGAACACTTATTCCCAAGTGCCAGTCTTGGATTGAACGTGCTTCATGAGAGAATAGCTTAAACCCCATCCTCTTTAATAATAGTCTGTGGCCAGAAGCCGTAATATAGCAGATTTATTTGGCTTTTTAAAAACGTGCTAAAACAGGTTATTTTCATTCATATGTGTACAAGGGAGGAGGGGGATGTGTGTCTGTGTGCCCTTCATACTAAATCCTATTATAAGCCCTTCATGAAACATTAATATGTAAAAGCCGACCTCCCGCCGTCTAATCTCGTATAATAAGGGCTTGGATACATTATTAATTTTTGTCACACATCTGAGGCCCCCTTTTATCAACCAAAACCCCCATCCAAATCCCTTGTTGCATCATTAAATTGTGAAAACAGCTTCATCATTCATGACAGAAAAATGGAAGGGCCCTGAGCCATATGGTGGAGGGAGCAGCGGTACCAGCCACCCATAGATGGTTCCCCAGTCCCCTTCTTGCAGTGACTGGTGCTTAAAAGACCCTGCAGTGCGGTAGGGTGACAAAATTGATTTGGGCTTTTGAGCAATATTGGCTCCTTTGCCTGGAAACAGGCGAACCCAACACCAGCACCTGGGACCAGAGCCCAGTTCAATCTGCGGGATTTTGAACTTGAAAGGTGGGGTTGGCAAGTACAACTTTCAGGGTTCTCTCTTGCAGTGCAAGGTCAGTTTATGTCTTCAGAAGTTCAGAAGCCGGCTCTTGTCTAACCAGCTACAAATCCCCTGGTCACTCTGTGAACTATACATTGTTTGCAAATCAGAAAAACACAAAATATATCTACCTGCTAAAGGGGAGTGATTAACTTATCTTTTTAAAACTGAAAAGTGTAAAGTTATAAAGTTCTAGTAAAACTTTGTACTTCTATTTCTAAACCAATACTTTATATTTTTTATGCTTGTGGTCATTAAGACTGAGTTAGGGAGAAATAATTCGTATTTCACTGACACACTAATGACACAGTTTCAGTGCAAATCTTTAGGACTCTGAAATGAGATGCGCTGACATACAATTGTCTGAAATATCATTCAGTTGATTCATGCAAATAATCCTATCGGATTACTTGCTGGGAAGAAGGATTTAGCCCTTAATAACAAGATGAATGGCACTTTAAAAACAAAGATGAATTTGAAGTGAAAGGTTGATTTATATGTTTTCATTCAGGTTAGAATGGGACAATGATGAAGAGTTCAACATAGATGAGAGATAATTGCATTGTAGAGAAATTTAGTATAGTTATGTAGTGACGATTCTTAATGTGAATAGTGCCAGGATTTGCAGTTTAACAAATAATGAGAAAGATATGTCAATATCACAGAATTATAGGATGACTTTTTTTTTTTTTTTTAAATTGTCACTCTCTTCTGTCCTTTGTATCTCTGTGTAGGAAAGTTTTAATGTTTGAGTATACACCAGTGAGCTAAAATTGTCACCTAGCTTTGTTTTACCGAAAAAAAATACGTGATTACTGCATATGTATTTTTGAAACAGTACTTGGCACATACAGTCAAAACCTGCATTTCTATTTTAAATATGTAACTGCAAACTTGGGAATGAATTCCCTACCCTGTGTAATCTGACAATGACCCATTAATTTCAGAGAATCTTTCCCGATTTACGGTATTTAAACTGTTCACTTAGGAAATCAGTGAGGAAACACTGGCATGGTATTCTGGTAATTCTTCTGATGAAGCAAGGAATTTATTATAGATTTCCAGTGTGGTTTTAACAGAATGTTTAAAGATTGTATCAGAAGTTAAAATATAATGATATTTAAATTATCCTGAGATCAGGTGGTAAAAACCAGCACAGTTTCACACCTTTCCGTGTACGTGTGACAGCACAGCAGGTAGTTTATTCACAGACAGCTGCAGCTTTGCAATAGCATGAATGTAGAATATGAAGTATTAATTTAAATAGAATGACTATATTTCTAGATTAAAAACAAACCAACTGCTTATTTTAAGGCCATCTATTCTGATGTTCGCTATGGCATTAACCTTTATGTTTCACTTGATTATCCCTTTTCTTGTGCTTACTTATCCCTGTACTGAAAATACTCTATAATTGCTAAAATATAACTTTCAATTTAAGAATTTAATACTCAGAGGAGAATCTATCAGTAAATTTCTCTGGTTGGACCAGTGGAGACTGGTCATTATTGTCGATATTCATGTTTTTTTCATTTATATGGCTGCCATTTACTGATTCTTGTTATATCTTTCCATGGGACTAAAGCACACATTTATACCTAGAATTTTTTTCCAGTTGACTCATACACATGCTTTGTAATCAGATTACCTCTTAATATTATTTTTTATATACTGATATCATGAATACATGATTCTTGATATTTCTTTCACTATGTGACATTATATACTATCATCTTGTAAGTAATTAAAGATCTCTAAATCAATCTCTATTTTTTCGACACTCACATTAATATGCATGTACCCAAATTATCCACAACAGTCTAAGGTCTGTGTCATTGACCTAAATACACTCACTTCAGTAAATACAGAAAAATAAATACCCAGGATTACATCGACTTCCTTATTAGAGCACCCAGTTGCAAGCTCATGATGGGTTTCTAGTCCAGCATGGCTTAATATCCCACTCAGCGTGACTGTTTTCCACTCCCTTATGTTACTCTGCACTTGAGTGTCATATATATTGAACAGGATTCAGTTTACCAAATTGGTTTTAATATATCGTTTGATAGTCTGGTCCTTTTTGTACCCATATATCAGCATTTATACTTATTCCTGAAATGGCTGATGAACTGTGAAGATCACGGTAGATCTTGTTTAAGGACTGTTCAGCAGTATCATAACAGTATCGAAATCTTTGAAAGGTTCATAAACACTAACCAGTTACTCATCAGTCTCCCAGTGTGATAAATATCACTAGTCTAGTTACAGGCACTCATTTGCTTGTGCAAAACACAAAAAGAAGGTGTTTCATCACACCACGTGATGACCCAGGCAAATACCCCAAGTAACCTGGGGTCCCCATACAGTACACAGGCAGAGATAAGCAGATTCTGGCAGTGACACGATACACCTGAGATTTGAAGTGCTTATTAACTCACTCAGTTAATCAGTATAAATCTTCCTGGAGGAGCTCAAAGTCAAGAAAAACCGCACCAGTTCCCAGTTTGCTGTTTTCAAAGTATCAGAACAACAAAATCTGTTTAAAATATAGTTGTTAGGATACTAAAAAAAGAATGCAGTTATGAAATGGCATTTCTGAGTTTCATGTCAGAATATTGCATTCGTTGCATTGTTTCAGAACATTTAAACATCTTGTCCATTGATTTTAAATGCATCCCATTTAAATCAGATTTTGAATGATAGAATTGAAGAACCACCAAACCACTAGTTTCTTTTTCTCTCTTTTAATAAAATTTCACTCACTAAGAATGCTGATTGTTTTTTAAAAAACTTATAAAGGTTAGATTAATTCTGATTAGCCCTAGCCAAAGTTCTTTCCATGGGCTAAGTAGAAGTTAAGACTAGGAGGGTTGGAGGACAGTCGTAATTTCATATCCTTTCTGTTCACATCACATCGTAATCATATAATGGCAACCCCTCTGGTGGGAGCCTCTGTAATGCTGATATTAAAACCTGTAGTTTAAAAGCATTTAAATGAGATTTATATGCTTTTAAATGCCATTAACTGCCATTATGAGTAATAGCTCAGCTGATTAAATAGTGTGGATACATGGTATTAGGGCATCACACTTGAATTTTCATGTTTTCTTGCATTTTGCAAGGAAAAGTACTTTTAAACAGTGCAAAAGCAACTCAGTTCCTTCCTCCTGAAAACCCTGCTTCCACTAGTCAAAATTCACTGTGATTTAGTGAAAAATACAGCATTGAATCACCAAGAAATTTAAAAAAAGAAAAAAAAGGCTCACTCTTTGTTCACTTTTGGGGGAGAAAGCTTTGCTATCACTAATCAGAAAGGGTTGTAATCAATAAACATTTGTATTATTTTGGATTTGTGTCTAGAATCTGCTGTCTGTTCTTGCCCCTACAGTCTCAAAAGCTCTGAATCATAGCTGCTTTACTCTTGATAGTTACGTAAACATCTCTGTGGAGACCATCAATCCTACTCCAGCATACTGCAGCCCAGAGAGAAGGGCACTTTTTTAGCGTGAGGCTGTACGTATGTTCAAATAGAAGTAACCTAGACTAGTTGCAAACTTGGATGTCCCTGTGACAAGATGCCTTCTCTAAACTCCTAGAGCCTGCTCAGTACTCTCTGCTGTCACCGTGTCATGCTGAATTGATGGCAGAGTTAATTGTTCATTGTTCATTGAGAACTTAACCCTGAGAAAAGGTGTAGCTATAATAAACCCTACCCATGGGTCTCTGCACTGTGCTTCCTTTGTTCCTTCAGTCTGCTGTGGTTGGTTGCACAGTGGTTTTGTACAGGGGTTTTGTACCAGCATCTTCCCCTAGGAGAAGAGGTCTCCAGCCTCCTGCAGCAAAGGGGAATCCTCTTCTATTTTCACACACTACTCAAGGGACACAAGTTTAAAGCCTCTCTGATTGCAAATGAGGGGGCACCTGAGGCCCAATCCATGTATTTTGAAAAATTATGGTGTCTTGATAAGTACTGAAGGTTCTCTGTTCCTAAGGAAGGCAACAAAGGTTGAAAGTGTTCAGGAGCACTGACTTTTGTAACACACTAGCCCCACTTCTATTGCCCACCTGAGAAGTAAGTGTTCAGGAGATGTGTTGTTTCTGGATATTTTCTGGAATTTTCGAACGTGGTTTTGTTTGACCTTGTTACTACAGCAGCATAAATACATGTTTTAAGTAAAACAATTTTTTTTTGTGTTGGACTGAAAATATAACAGAAAATAGTGTGCGGTATGAGATAATTTGAGACTCAGGCTATCAAGTGCAAATTCCTGAGAAACTCCATCTACTACTTGTAAATCCGTAAATCACTAAATCTGATCTGTCAGAAGTAATGGGGAGCTATGCATGAGGAGAGCAGTGGGTCAAGGCAGAACAGAATAACCATGCAGTAGCAGCCTTGAGTTCTACAATTAACAAAGGATCTCAGTAAAATGCTACCCACTGACAGACTCAGTTGAAGAAAATATGTTAGAGAGTTCAGAGCTCAGGGCTGCTAATTCTTAATTGGTAGTAAGCAGTTTAAAACAGGGGCAGAATCAAAATAAAGGGTTTCAGCCCAGCTTGAAATTAATGCATTGTGTGTAGACGGGTTTTCTTGATACCACAGGAGGGTCATTTCTTCCATGTGTTCTACCTTAGAGAAACTTGCAAATTATGTCAGCCCAATCTCTATAATTGGTTGCTAGACTGAATCTCAATGTCAAGCAAACTCAGTGCTGTTACACTCAGTGACTCCCTGTCAATAACAAATTAAGCTCACAAAGCACACCTTACCCCTCCTCCCAGTTTCCTTCCTTGACACTTTTAGCAGCTGGGAGGCAGTTTTTCATTCATGCTATCTTGTCCATGTAATCATTATCTCCTTTCTTTCCAGGGAATGAAACTCTTGAAAATCTCCTTTTTTCTTTAGCTCAAGACTGAGTTTCTCGCAGATCATCTTGAATCTGATGATGATATTCTAGACTCTATTATTTTTAATGTAGAGCACATCTGAACTTTGTTTTTCTGTGTCAATTCAGACTTGCTCTGAATGCAAAAGAAACCACTGATGCCGCAAAGATATTCAGTGAGGTTTATATATTAAAAAAAAAAAAAAAAAAAAAAAAAAAAGAAGGGACCAGTTGTGGCTCTAGCACAAAACATGGAAATCAGCAGGGACTTTTATAGTAGCTCATATTTTATTGGTGCTGTTGGCTTCTAGGCCTGCGTCCTCACTTGTCTGACTTTTTCTCATGCAGTTTCTCGGTAAGGGTATGGACATTAAGGCTTGCGCCCTATTTTGGGGGCTGCTTTACCCTACAGTGATCCTTTCCATCTCAAGTTGAATGTGTAGATGTCAGAATCACTCTGCAGCATTCAGGAACTTTTATTTTCCCCTCCTCAATACCTTGTTATTCCAACCGCTATATCTAACTACTCAGCACTCTATTCTTTGCCATTTTTATCTACAAACTAAATATGAGTCACAGCTACTATTCGTATTTTACTATTTGCAATTACTGGCATGTATGTCATAGCTAGTTCCTTAATTAAATCTGTGATTTACATAATCATTTGCCTTGTGTTGGAGTTGTCTCAGAGGCTTCCACAATAGTAATAACGAACCACTAATCTGTGAAAATTGCTGAGTTAAAATACACCCAGGTTAATAACTGGAAGTCTTCATTTGCTGTTGTAAATGTAAATGTTTGTGAAGAGGAGGAAAGTTTGATTCACATATGCCAGGTTGTGTGTTTCTACTGCTGAGTTTTCCTGGAAATGTCCCTGCCATTGTTTTGCAAATCTTTGTAGTCGCACCCCTTTAGATCTGGATTGATTCAAATGACTTCTTTGATGTTGCTCGGGTGGATGAAGACAGATTTTTGATTCTCTGGGTCAAATTCTGCAATCTTTACTCGAGCAAAACTCCAATTAATCCTGAGGAGTTACAGACTCTGTAAAGATGCAAAAATGGTCGAAAGAGAAAGAAAAGAGAAAGAACCCTTTAACTGGCTGTTATTTGTTATTTAAAATAGCCTTTTACATTTCTGAACCATTATCGGAAAGATGGCACTTGTAAGCAGACAGGCAATGGATACCTCAGTTTAATTCATGTTGTATTTGCTTTAAAAGGAGGGATTTGGGGGTTATCTCAGTTACAGAGCATCTCTCCATTAACAGATACTCATTATTTTTACTGTAGGTCTCTGTCTAAAAGGTATTTACCTTGCAGAGAGCATTTTTGCCCTGGCTCCCCTCTCTCCTCCCCCTCTTTCTCAAACAAGCACAAGTGATCTTGCTCGCCAGGCAAAGCCTCTTTGCCTTTCCAGTCCTACCTTTGATGTTGCGCACTCCTGAGAAGAGTTAAAGGTATATATTGCTGAGTTTTCTGTCTATTTGCACTTAGTTTGTTACTGTTTTGAAGAGGGGCACTAGGACCTTCGCTACTTCTGCAAACGATGAGCCTATGGCGTAAAGCATGGAAGTGAAAGCCTCATGTGTCTTGAATACTCAGAGGATCTAATTAACAGGTAGAATCGCACCCTGGGTGCTTGAAAAATTGCCAGACACCATAGAAACGAGTCCTTAAGTCCCCGCACCATCTGCACTTTCTTTTCATTGTGGAAGTCTCATTGAAACATGTTTTTCGACCATTCTAAAATCATTTGTGCATTAATGGAAAATTCCTGCTGACGGTTTTTCTTTTCCATTAAAAGAAAAATTATAAAATTCTTCCGTTCAGTCATGGAAAAATACCTCTCAGGCTCTGACGAAATAACGAATCTTTGCATTTGTCTCTGAATACGGCTGTGTGGGTATCACTGCCACAACATTCTCAAAGGGCGGTTTAAAGGAAAACGAAGCCCCCGGGAGAAATCCCCCCGCCAACCCAGCAGAGGGCTGCAGAGAGGGCAACGCCACTGCCCTGGCCCCAGGGGCGGCTGGCTGGGGGGGGT
>NW_020799103.1:6502183-6505625 GCF_003259725.1 Athene cunicularia
GGGGGGGGAGAGGGCGGGGGCACCGCGGGCTGAGGCGGAGAAATTCTGCGGAGCCCTCCGAGCCCGCCCGGCCTGCGCTGAGGGGCTTGGCCTGGGAGCCGCACTGGGAGGGCATGGGATTTACGAGGGAAGGGTTCCCACCTCTTTAATAATTTTTCCTCCTCGGTGTATGGTGCTGTTATTGACCATATCCACGATGGCCACTCCCAAGTTACATCGGATCCCGAAGGAAATGCAGAATCCCAGTCCACTCATGATGGCAATGATGTACCTCCGGGGAAGCCCGAAGCAGGTACAGTCGCAGAGCGGGGCTTTCTTCTCGGGCATTTCCATGGGCTTTCCATCCTCCGTCAGCTCGATGGTGTCCCCGGGCTTCTGCCTCTTCTCTAGGACTCTGCCCGACACAAGAAGGGAAAGTCAAGCCCCGGCCGGCTGAGCGCACAGCCACCCCGGGTACCTCAAGCCTTAAATTCAGCGCTCCCCCCGCCCCTTTGGCTTGGCTTGACTTGATTCGAGGATTTATCCCTTGCTTTCCATTCACCTTCAACTGTTCTTTAGCAGTGACCTGTGGGAGTCACGATTAGTCATCCCCGACTCCCCCCGCCACCCCGCCACAGAAGCCCAGGGAGGAGCTCTGGCTGCGAGTTCCTCATCTATCATTAAAGACTTCTGCTTAAATATGTAGGACGCATTAAGAAGACATCATCTGTAACCACTGCAGAGGCGCCATGTTGGGCAGCCCAAGAGGCACAGCGTGGACACCGAAACAGTCTTTTGGAGAAGGTTTTACTCCCTCCTCGCTGTGTTAGAAACACCGGGGGGGATGATCGTGGTGTGTGTATCTCGCTTCAGGTCTGCGAACAAAAGAAATATTAACAGGAGGGGAGGGGGAGCGATATTGCTACTTATTTTAGAGTTGCAAAATGGCTGTCACATGCAGTGGAGGAAAACATGACCGTGTTTAGAGAGCTGGCATCTCTGGAGAAGGCTTTCCAAAAGATCGCATCTGCTCAGCTACGCGTGTGAGAGTGTGATCGCTTCGCAGGTTTAACCTTCCCACACCAGCTTTAAGCTAGATCCCCTTGCCCCCACTCCCTTGTTTTCACATGAGAATCTTATCTCCTGGAAAACAATGTGCAGGAATCTGAAGAGGAAAGGTTATTTGCAGCTATTTCCAATCAACAGAAAAATACGGGGAGGAGGGAAAAAAAAATACCCCCCACAAACAAAAAAGCAACCCAAACCTGCCATCCACGAAAGGTGACTTAGAACATTTCATTTTATTTCTTCTTTGGTGGAAAAGCTTTAAATGCCGTGTCGGTTTACCGAGCAAGTGCTCCATGCCGAATCTCTTAAGCTTGCTTTGTAGTCACTGAGGTATTTAAAAGACAGAAAACATAACCGCTTCTGTCCTAGCTCCATCCTCTTGAGGAGCGAATATGTGACCATTTCCCGGGACCCGGGACTCTCCTACCGCTGCCCTCACCTTGCTCTACGAGTGTTTTCTCGAGTTAGAAACCCTCCTCGCAGGAGCATCTCTTTGAGGTTAACTCATCCGGCTAATGGGGCAGTAACAATTAGCAGAATAAGGCTCAAAATGTCCTCCGTGTATTGGAGAAAATACAAAGATTTTCCACTCGGTGGAAATCCTCCCGATTTTTTCTTTGCTGGAAGAATTATTTCCATGCTTAAGACCGCAGCACTAAGAAATGTCTTCAAGTTGTGAATAAAATAAACCACCGTGGGTTTATGTTCAAAATTCGTTCGTGCAAATAAAGGACGGTATGGAAGTGTTTTCTCCCTGAATGGGCTTCTTGTCTTCGGGAAGACACTAGAAATCGATGTGTAAGGGACAGGAAAGCTATTTTAATTCTACGAATCGCAAACAAAATACTTCAGTCCCGTGAGTGAAAAAGATTAGTAAATCGCGCATTTGTTCATCAAAGGGGGAGTTCAAACGGGGTCTTGATGGAAAATACAAACACCGTTTCTCCTTATTCACCGTGTGACTATATAAAAAGCAGTAGACATGATCTTTTATTTATTTGTTGTTGAGTATTTTAGGGTGAAAAAGAGGTTTAGTTCTTTAATTATATTTTAAGCAGTTATTCTGGATTATCAGTTTCTTTTCCTGGCCATTGAAAATGACTTAAATATGACCAAAACTTGTAGGATATTCACTGCGTTGTTGATGGCTGTGGTTTTGCTGCTTTTTTTTTTTTTTTTTTTTTTTTAAAATGGAAGTATTAATTTTGTCTTTATCACTTCACTGATATGTCCCCTTTCCTGAAAATGGCAGCAGAAGTTGTGACTCATGCTGTGGAACAGCCTTGTGCCTGTGCCCAACACTGCCGCATAGGTATAGAAAAAAAGAATTTTACGTGACCTATCCTCAGCAGATAAATCCGCAGTTACCTTTAATCCGTAATTCGGAAAAAAAACAAACAAAACAAAACAAAAAAAAAACCAAACCAACCAAAAACCACAAACAAACAAACTCAACCCCAACAAAAAACCCAACCTTCGGGGTAATTTCTAGCATTGGGGCAATCGAAAATACATTGGAATTTTACAGACTGTTCTCAGACGTCCTGGAGGTCACTAAAGTCGCCAGACTGGATGGAGCAGGATGTGTTAACTTGGGTGCAGACACTTTTTAGGTACGCTAGAATTTGGGCTTGTTTATCTGTGTGTACCTGTCTCGAAGAGGGTAGAAATGTTCTGTACACACAGAAACATACTGTTGAGTGATGCTTTTGAGTTTAGCAATTGCAGTTGTGTATTACTTATAAGACAAGTGGATGCTTCTCAAGGAAGACGGATAAATAATTAAACACATCCCTCTATATGTTTCAGCTTCAGGAGAAAAAAAAATCGTTCGGATATCAATTATTTATACATCTCCATGTTTATCTTCCTCTGACGACGGATTACACAAGGGACAAGACTAATCGAAACTAGGAAAGATTATTATTATTATTTTTTAATGATTGGTAAAGGCAGGGGGAAAGATCCTGTGACTGCATTGTAAAATTAACACAGAACAAAAATACAGGGAGCTGCTTTCTCCTGGTTAGGATTTCAAGATGGGATCCTGTTTTCGTGGGGGAAAGACGGGGTAATATTTCGCTACATATTTACTGACACCATCTACGAATCAGATAGAGAAGTTACAAGGGTGCCATATTGAGAAGCTTCAGCACTAGTTTCCAGGATCCCGATTATATCAACAGTACCTCAACAGCCCCCAGCCCCTCCACCGCTCACCTCCCCAAAGCGTTCGACCTCCTTCAGCGGCTGGCAGTTAAGAAAAGCTTCCGATTATTTCTAGGAAGTAGATTCCTGTAAGAGATCTCAGTCTTACCTGTAGAGTTGACCAAGCGATTTTCCAGCAAAATTCTTCAATCCCTCCTTGCCAGGGGTCAAAATCCTTTGTTTTACC
>NW_020799103.1:6505675-6509386 GCF_003259725.1 Athene cunicularia
CCTCCGCGCAAGAGGGGCCGGGGTTGGGGGGCGTCAGTCGGGGCGAGCGCCGCCGTTTGTGCGGGGAAAGGACGCGGCCTTCGTGCGCTCAGCGCAGCTCCGGGGGGAACGGGGCGCAAACTGCCCACAGCCCGGCTCCGGCTATGAATAGCTAGCGTCGGTCCTGAAGGCATAGTTATCTCCATCCGTATTTACCCAAACAGCTTGGTTTATATCATATTAGGCATCCATTAGCGACTGCTTTCTCTTAAGCATTTAATATTTTCCATCCTTTTTGTGTCCTCCACCTTCTTGCCTCTTGAGTAGGCCAGCCTAACATTTAAGCTCGATCTGTGGTACTTACAGCACTGGAATGAGCTGGGCACATTCTGAACGGAATTATTTTTCTTTCCAGAATCTAGTAGTCATTTTCTGACTTGAAGATGCTAAACGGAATATTTTTTTTCTAAGTCATAACTGTTATATTTCTTTTAGGCTTCATGTTAAAGTTTCTGTAGATTTGTTAATTTAAAAAAAAAATAGTGTACAACTTGTGCTCTAAGCAAATCCTTCTAAAATTATTAAGTTTCTTCACCTGCCTAGTTGGTGACAAAACGAAAACAGCATATTTTAAAAGTAAGATTCCCTAATGAAAGCCTGTGTTGTAGCTGCAATATCCTAAAAGCAACTGCTCTTCAGATTTATTTAAATATTTTTTTCTGATGTTGCCCTCTGGTGGAGGGTTAAAGAAGTTTTACAGCAGCAAAGCACGTTTATACAAAAGATGATTTATTTTAATATTGAAATTCCCATAATGATTAATCCGTGTGTAGAATTTCAATATGTCCTTCCAAAGTTGCTAAAGTACTACAGAGTAATAGAGTCGAACATAAATTAGAACTAGATGTAATTGAAATGTTGCTAATTAGCACCATAACCCAGAATTGTCATGGTAGGTACTGAAGGGGCCTTTCTGCACAGGTTTCAGTGCAGCATTTTCACTATGATTACGCTGCCAAAAGGATTTTTCCCAGGACATGCGAAGCTGCACAGTTATGTAAGCAAGTCTCCCCAGTGTTTCATGGCTCCAGTGTGCCACTGCAGATGCTCAAAGGAAACCCGTATTAACAGATTTTTTTGAGGGGCAGCAGGAACAGGAAATTGTTTAGCAGGGATGAAATGGGATTGGATTCCATAACACAAGCTTTTCAGAAAAGTACTAAGCACTTTTCTGAGCTGGAATTTGAGAATCTAAAATGCTTTGTTTATTTGCACACCATATACAGGGAGCTCTGGCCATTTTTTTCAGAAAGCTCAACACTGGCATATTTTTGATGCTATGGCTACTAAGTAGCAGCAATAATTCTTAGCAAAATAATTACATTTCATAAGTAAATAGTGATTGATTTGGGAAAGATAAATAATATATTGTATCACATGAAAAGGCATTTAGAGGCTAGATGAGACAGTCCTGGGTGTAGACTCTTACTAGAGGGGAATTAGTCAGTCCTTAGTTGGATAAAATATGCAAAATAGCCAACAACCCTGGTACAGTAAAATGTTAAGTGACTAGGCCGCTGCTGTAGCCATCTGAAGTGGAAATTTTATGTCTATCAGGTGTTATACCAAGATCCTGAGTCGCATCCTGATCAAGCTCAGCTGTTTTGGTTTCACATGAAGCACTATGAAGAGCAGTAGAAAGCTAACGTCATTAGCATTATAAAATATGTACAAACTTGTCAAATTTTTAACGTTATTTTATTTAACCTTGTTAGAATAAGTCATTTCCAGAGGAAACAACACATAGTGTTAATATATGTCATCAAAATTGTTATCAATAATTATTTCTATAATGAATACATGTCACAGACAGACTCCTCTCACGGCCTAATTCAAACTCCAGTGAAATCACTGTGAGTTCTTTCCACTGGTGTCAGTGGCAGGTGAAATAGGATGTTATGCAGAAAATACTAGTCCAGATATCACCACTAAGTATTCACGTATTGACCAGAGAGATTCAATCAAATGTCACCCAGTAAAATACACAGTTCTGAAAAAGTCCAAGAATATCTGTGGGATGATAGGGTATGCCTGCAGTTTTTCACATAGAGCAGAAACCTTATTGTTTCATCCTGAAATCTTGTAATTAAATACAGTTCTCTTTGCCTGACAAGTTTTCCTTTTTCTTGTGTGAAGACTAAAGGACTGAGTCCTTACCTGCCCCTTTGTTTCTATAAATAGTTCCTTTATACAAGTTTTTGACTGAGCTATTTCAACAAGTTAACTGAAAGAGATGAGGAGTTACAGATGTGGTTCTTAGCTTGGTTTTTCTTCTTACTATATATGTAATCTCTAAATTTTCCACAATAAACCTCAGAATAGTGCCTAAATGTAGTATAATCCTTTTAGGGCACTATGAAATAAACACAGCAATATACATTTCTCTAAGTTTTAGTCTTGCTAAAGCAAACTAACTAACCCTAAGTTAAAATTTTTATCAGTGATGCATACCAGTGATTTAAAAATAAAAAATATTTAAATTTCATTTTTGATCTTATCTTTGCTGCTGATACTGCAGTATAGATTTGCTCTTTCCCAAGTGTCACGCATGCAGGTTTTATAAATTAATATGCATTTTATGATCCATTTTGAAAAATAGTAATATTTTGAAATAATCATTATTTTGAAAAATAATTATTCAAACAGATAAAATCTGAAAGATTCTGTTTGCTCTGTCTACTTAAAGGTGACAAAATATTGCTATTGATACAGTATCAACTTCAGAAATAAATGATGTGCTTAAAATCTTAATTATGCCATTAAATGCATGTCTTTAAGATAGAGTCATTTGGGACTGAGGAGACCATAAACATGCCTCAGAAATTATGGTGTAATTCTCACTGCTATTTATGGTAGCTGTCCATTGAATCCAAATGGAATTTGATGTGACCTCAAGAACAAAGCAATTTTTTACCTTCTTTTGATACATAATAGAGGACAGAAGTTACACCCTAATTTTTCAGGGGGATTTCTAAGCCAAACTGGAGGTAATTTTCCCAGAAATTTCTGCACTGACATAGATGGTGAAATACTCTAATGACTTGCTGCAAACCCCAGTATTTAGAAAGTTGCTGTTGCTTTCCAAGAAGGTAGTAACTATCATTTTTTAAAAAGAAAAAAAGGCATAGAAGTATCTGAAAGCTGCACTTTTTTGTGTGTGTGTTAAGGAATAGCTTGTTTTTAAGCGCATACATTCATAGTGTTAACTCTCATGGCAGTGCCTGGTTTTCAGATAATCCCAGGTGTGTTTGGCTCGGGTAGCAGGGCAGGTTCATTATCCTGTTGAAGCTGTTGCTTCCCCCCTCTAGTGGCAAAAGCCATTAAGGCACTAGAAGTGCAGTCTATGTCCTACTAGTGCAGCGGATTTCACTGTGAAAAAAAAACAGACAAACAAACAAAATAACCAAACCACGAGGTGATTTGTAGTTACCATATATGACTAATCCATGGCTGGAAATTTCCCCATTGCACTACATAAAGATTTATTTATTTCCTTCTTCCCTTTCCTGTTTAAAATCTTGTTTGTTTTTAATATTAGCAACTAGATTTTTTAAAATTCTAATAAAATTTCACCCAATGGAAAAGTCCTTTTAAGTCACAAAAGGAATTATATTTGTATTAGAAACCTTGTCTTTTTTTTTTTTTTTTTTTTTTTTTTTTTTTTTTTTTTTT
>NW_020799103.1:6509436-6533193 GCF_003259725.1 Athene cunicularia
GGATGGGGAGGATCTTATGTCATACGTTTGCATCTGCATCAGATAACACTAATCCAAGCTAGCAATGCCAGTTTGTCCTCAAATGACTAGTATTTCAATCAAAAGACTAATATAATTTTATTTATAATATAAAATGAAATACTGCTTTATCTCTGAGCATCCAAATTAATGCATCTGGCTCCCTGGGGCTTCCTGTCTTCAGTAACCTGAATTTTCTACTACCCCCTCCTTACACCAGGTCCTGGTCAGGATCTGTAACTCCAGTCCTCCCCTGCACGTTCCCTAATGCTTTCCTGTCAGCATCCTTAGCTCCTGCCATGTCATCAGCATGCCTTTTCCCTCTCCCTCAATGTGTCTCTCATTTTTCTTTACAAAACCGCTTTAGGAAAACAATTTTTCTGAAAATTGTAGGGAACTCTTAATTCTGACACTGTTATGTTTCTGGCAAATTTGACCAAAATAGGTTCAAAAGTGATTATGAAGGAAAAAAAAAAAAAAAAAAAAAAAAAAAAGTGTAGGTTTCAAGGTTTCATTTAATTAGAAAACTGGACTGAAACAGTCAGTGTTAGATGTTGTTTTTGTTGATCTCATGTTTCATTAATAGCAGAAGTTATCTTTGATATTACTCTATCATTTGAGAAACGATTCCTCTGCTTTCGATAAACCACAAAGGTCTCACCTTTTATGCAATAAATACTTAAGGAGTGCTAGATACTTTCATTGGAGAACATGTCCATGGGCTTGAAGGCGGAAAAGTCCAAATATTCTTCTTGTTACCACAAGATGCAAAGGAAAACCAAAGACTGTAAAAGGTTTTGAGGGAATCTGAGCACAGAGCTGCTATCCCTGTTGGTTTGTTGAATACATAAGATGTTCCTTCTCCCCCGGAAACATTAGAGCAGCACATAATTCAAGATGACAGGAAAATCTCTGCTTTATTTTAGGGCTCTGGTAATGAGCTCAGTGGTGATTACGTTGTGTTCCACAGGGCAGAGGGGAGATGAGGGTATCACATAGCTAGTTTTAGGCCAAAGCACTCCACCAATCCATTTCAAAATATCTGTTATCTCTAAATGTAACTAAAAATATCAAGTTCTCAGTTCAGATCCTTTTTCTAAATGTCACAGGGAACACCCTCAAGCTTAGGCATCGTGTGCCCTTCATTTTATAATCTGGTGTTTTAATCTTTTGTATCTATTTTTTCTTATGGTTTGTTATAAATAAATTGTCACAGATCTGGTGGATCAAGTACTTGGTTCCACTAGAGGAAGCTGTGGCTCCAAATACGTTGTGTGCGCCATGGGGTGGTATTAGCTTTGACAGCTACACTACAATGGTACTGCTCTGGCACAATTAGGCTCTACAGGCACTAACTGAAATTATTTAGCACCTTAATTTTATTTATAGATATACTAGATTACGGACTGGCTCATCCAGACGTTGAAGAGCATGGTTCTGACTCACTTCCAGGTCTGTCCCTCCCAGGTTCCTCTAGATGGAGTTAGCCATAACTTCAAATGTTTCCAGGAATGCCTCTGTCTTCTTCAGTTCCATCTGGGTCAAACTGAGTTCACTGATTCTTGTGGGACTCAGTCTCTGGGTGAACAGTTCTGACGTCTCTAGCTATTCCAGGGTTTCTCCTACAGGAGAGGTGAATTTTAATTACATATTTAGTGGTCTATTTACAAGACTTGGAAGTTCAAACAGTTCAAAAGACTTATGATGACCGTTCAGCCCTTACCAGGCTCAGGGTTTCCTTGTCTGTCTCTTAAATTGGCATTTTCATTGTGAAAGCCAGAACAATTGTGTCTTTTTGATCTTCTGGTTTTCAGCCCAACAGCCCTCAGCTTAACACCTGACATCTCCTGGGCCTTCACCATGAGCTTTTATTGTGTTATGTCTGATTATTGCAACTCATTCTGTAGTTGAGGCACTTTCTGGCTCCCCTTATGGTAAAGATTTTCTGGCTGCTTCTCTCTTCTACCCAAAGGGCACTGTTTTATGGGCAGTTCTTAACTGGCTTTTTTTTTTTTTTTTCCCCACAGCTGGAGAAGCGATCAGTATTACCGTTAGTACTATCTCTGTATGCTGTGGTGTATGAACAATGAATCCCACTCTGTTTGCCAAAGCCAAATACTAAAGTGTAGATAGAAAGCTCTTATAAGGCAGTGCTACTTATTTTCTGGTTTAGTGCTACAGAAATTTCTCAATCCATTAGAAAAACAACAACTTAAAGGAGAAAACCCACAAATGTCAAAGTCTCTGCTTGGGCTGTATTCCTACCTAACTCAGCAGGAGGCATGTCTCTGCAGAATAACAAGAAAGGAATTCGGGATTTGGCCTTCTGTATGGAAATAACTTTAATGTGCACACTGCATTTTACCAGTGGTCTATCTTTGGCTGAGAACCCTTCCCTATGCAGTTGCACATCCTCTACGATCTCCTTTCAGAAGTGATGCCAGTTCCTCAAAAATTATCTTAACATTTGGTTGTTCTAAAGCCCTGTTGAAGAATAGGTACTTTTTAGACATTAAGCCTGCTTTATCCATGAAAAAATATGCCTTACGCTACAGCCAAGCAAAGATCGAGATGGAATTGTGTATAAATATGGACGAAAAGGTAGGCTACGAGCACAGTTCTATTGCTGTTTGCCAGATGTCCTGAGATCACACCCTGGGGGCTGCAGCTAGATAATTAATTTCTGCAACACATAACTTGTTAAATTTAGTTGTTTGTTTTCTTGTTCTCTCTCACTTAATATTTTCTTACAGTTCCAAACTGTAGGTCTTACTTTGTATATAATTCCAATAAAATCACTGGGGCTATTTCCAGAACAAAGTATCTAAATTTTTTACAGTGATCTGAATCATGCCATATGTTTTCTGTGCAGTTTATTTTTTTTCCCCTTATCATGATAGACTAACTTGTAACTCAGGTACTAGTTGTACCTATTTTTGCTTTGTTTTAGTTTGTATTGGAGTGATGCATGTGTCCAGTAATTGGCCTGAGACTGCCAATTTATTCCTGCCTACCATGTTGTTATATATGCCTTTTTTTCTTGAGGTCTTCTGCTTTCTGGAGGGCTGAACACATCAGAAGCATTACAAAGGCTAGCTTTTGTGGCCTTTGGAACAACAACATTCTTTCTGTTAGTAAAATTCATATAATAAATAAAGCCCTGAAATAACTACACATCACCAAACTGAATGCCTGGAAAGCAAGTAGTCTCTGAAACTCCGTTCTATCAGTCACATCTTCCTCACTTCCAAATTCTCTTTTACTACAAGGCCCCCATGACTTATGGAAACGCCTTTCCCTGGAGGTAGCTTATCTTTAACAAAAATCTCCACTGAATCCATGAGTTCAATCAGTCTCATATTACTCAGTCACTCTTGGTGGATTGAGTTGGTCTTCTGCCTTCACAAATTTCCTTGGCAGGCTGCCAATTTCTTTCTGTTTATGACAAGAATATTAATCACTCTCTGAACGGTGCGTGCTCCGTCATCAGTGCACATCATCAATCATTGCAAGGTACTTTCGCATCTGGTTAACATTACACCTAAGGGCTTTGTGCAGCGGACGCTTTCCTGGTCTACACGGGCATCTTTCCTTTGCTCATGTCTTGTACCTTGACTAGTGTTCTCCAAAAGCTTCATAAATCGATTGTTTGTCGTTCAAAAGCTGCCCTATACTCTCCAGCACTTCTAATAGTCTTCAAAACGATCCTCATTAATCCTTCTTCACTGAAAGGATGGGTGACCAACCATACAGCCTGAAGGACATGGGAAAATATGACAGGTGAGAGAAAGAGCAGGATTCTCTCTTAAGTCCATGTGGGGCACAGGGAAGGTCAGATAGTGTAAGAAACAGCCTGCTTCTCTACTTGAACTCGATCTCAAGGAATATGGCCTTAAATACGATAGGACTTTCTCATAAGTACTAGCATCTTTGAAGGAAATCTTGCAATACTTCATGTTCTGGAATTGCTTTCCCATACCATCAGCCTGAAAGTAGAACGTAACTGGGCCTTTTGGGGGGGGTGAAGGGAGCTTCTGTTTCACATATGTATTCCTTTTTTCCAAAATACTCTATGCCTCATTTAACCCATTCCCCTGTAGTAGGGTAACAAGCAGTTTACAGATCCAGTGGTTCCCAGAGTTTGAAATAATTTCTCTTTTATCAGCAGAAGTGGGATGGCAAATGCAAAGGACAGCTGAATCATCACCTTCTCCAAGCTCTTTCTCAATGTAATCATTGTTATTTCACAAAAGGCTAGAATGGCATAAATAGGAAAAGATCACCTTCAAAATTAAATAATTCTAAACAGTTGATCATGTTGCTAAACATTCGGGCCCAATTCTGATATCCTTAACAAATATTTGACCAAAGTATAACTTCATTGTTTTTTTCTACTAGTAGCTACTTCCAGAGAAATCAGGCTCACAAGTTCTTTGTTCTCTGTGTGTCAGGCAGGAAGACTGACTCACAAGTTCTTTGTTCTCTGTGTGTCAGGCAGGAAGAATGGGCAAGAACTTTTTTGTTCTTGATTACATTCAAATACCTGACACTTCTCAGTACTTTTATTTATGATTCGGTGTGAGATCAGTTCTCAGCTAGTACGAATAGGCTACTGATCATATATCGTCTTCGGATATTACGGCCACATGAAAACCCACACATGCAAGTACCTGAAATGCAGCTTGAATGTGGGAATTAGTAACTCAGTTTCGCGGAACAAGATGGAAGATTGAGAATCACAAAAAGTAGGAAACTTTTTGCCTTTGATGATAGCAAAAACTAACAAAAACTTCTGTTCTTAATATTTTAAAATACTTCCCAAATCATATTTAACAACCATTTAGAAAATTTTGTATGTTTTAAGGCTTTTTCAGTTTAAAAACTGTCTACGTAGAAGTTTGTTTTTCGTGAAAAATCCTACTTTAGAAAAATTGGGTTAACAGCAGGAAATAAAACCAAGGGAATAATTTCATTTGCCAAACTTGCTGGGTCACAAGGTGCTAACTCCTTTCACTGGCATTTTAATAGTACATGGGATGTATTAAAGCCATAAAAGAAATAAACGAACAAATCTTGATAAAGAGATCAGTTGTGAGTCTTCAAAACAAAATTACGCAAGCATAATTTTTGTCAGGATTTTAGCTTTTCTGTCAGCTTTTCATTCCCTACTTTTCTTCATTCAAAATCACAGAATATTCAGGGCTGGAGACTGACAATTGTGGTGCCTGGAGCCACTTTGCATGATCCCTGAAGATGCCCAAATTAATAGACTTTAGAGTATAAGCATGAGTGTTATAGTATGTTTCCCACAGATATGGTGTCATCCCATCTTGGGAAGTCGATGGGGCTTTGCTATTATTTCAATAGTAAAAATGTTTTCATTTCTTCAGTTCATATTGTGGAAGGCTGGACCTGTACTAGTTATACAGAAGCCCTCTGCCACTGACTTTTCTGAATTGTGCTGTTACAAAATGAGGAGGCTAGTCTGACAGCAACCTGTTCTGAAAGCCCCCCACCAGCTAAGAAGCAGAGGGCAGGATTGATGCAAGTATTTAGGCTGCATGCTGCCATCTTCAGAAAGTATCCATCCAACTAGCAGGTTTCCTGGCAGTGGGCCACCACACTCTCAAAAAGATGTTTTTCTTCACAAAGGTCAAGGAAAACAAAGGAAGGCAAAAAGAATCAGAGTGGAATACCAAAGTTTGGTGAATTTATTCCTGTTAAGAAGAGGAAAGGAGGCCTCTATTTGTCAGCATCCTGCTGCTGCTGCAGTTAACTATAGCTAATACCAACGAAGGGCAGTAAGCAGCCAGAAACTGCACAGCTCGAGAGATGGAGGATTGCTGGAGAGGTGAAGCTGGAAACTACATAGATGCAACAAACAGTGTCGTCTGGACACTGAGCACTGACAATGGAGGCAACTGGCACACTGGTCAGGGTAGTCATTGTTCATATGGGGAGGCAAATGAGAACCCACTACTGTCTCACACCCTCAAGCAATTCAGTGGAGGCATCACGGCCAGTGATCCATGCTCCAACGTGGGACAGAATAGTAGCAAACATGGTGAACTGTCCTGGTTATCTTGCAAAAAACTTCTCAAAAGATACAGTGCGGCTGGCTCAAATGGCCATTAGAAGGGGAAGGGTTAGGAGCTACATGGTTTCGGCTATGACCAAGCTGCAAGGGAAAAATCATGCTCTCTGATGCATTTCCCCTGGAAGATGAAAACTCAGATAACAGAGATGTTCTGTCAGCCCCACAGATGGGATGAAGAAAAAGTCCCTGGAAGGAGAGTCCTGTGAACAGTGTCCAAGATGGTATCTGCATTTCCACAAAAATCTGTCCCTGTTTTCTATCCAAATGCAGAGACATAAAGCACGATGTTTCCACTTTACGTGACAGACGTCTCCTCTCTGCGTTACAGTTAGCATGAACATCTTGTGATTGCCTGCATCATTATTGCCCGTTCTGAGAAGAGATTTATGGTGAGATTGTCTTCATTTTTTTAGGTGTTTGACATTTTACTGACAAATCACTGTGGTCTGATCAAAGACATTAAAATCGACAGAGAAATTCCTGCCTACTGCTTTGGATTGGCCCTATCAGAACACCTCCAGGCCCAGCTGCTGTTCCAGCATGCTCTAAAAAGTGACAAGGAACATGTTTTCTGAAGACAATGATCCCATATCACTTGCTTTTCTTACCCCGAATAATGTCAACTCTTTTGCAGGATAGAGTAATAATTTAAAAGTTTCAGGATGACTGAAAATTTTGTGCATTTGTGTGCCAAATATAAACCAAGTAATTGGCATTTATTGCAGAATGAAGAAACTCACCAAGGTAGCCTTATAGGAAGTAATAACTGATCTCTCCACAGAAGAAACTGAAATTACCTTGCTCAGTATTTGCCCCATCCTCATCAGGCACCCTGAGCTCTTTGCAAAAGCGCTTGGTCCTGTGACTGTGCCCAGGAATGAGTCAGGTCCCTGCAATGACAGATGCATGAATAAATCACTGCTGAGTGGTGTGTGCACAGGGAAAAGGAGGCTGCTCTGGGCACAGGGAGGTGTCTGGTTAGGCTGGGTAGACACTTAAAGCAGAGTTTATCCTAGCGCTGAGAGTGAAGCAAGTGCTCCAAATTATTTCTTTGCATTTAATTTCTTCCAGGTGCAAAAGCAGAGGAAAGCCTGCTTTTCCCTTCCACGCAGAATCAATCTCTTGGATGCCCCATTTTGGTTCCTGCATTAACTGCTAATAAAACTGGCTCCTCTCTCCTAGGCAGGGGAGATGCTGGCAGAGCAGCATTTACATTTAAAGGCTTCTTCTGAATATTAACAAGTCTCCATCACAGTTTCTCTACATGGTCTGGCTTCAAGCCTGTCTGGTGCATCAGTTTTTCTATCTTCACTTTATGAGCCCTTACACTTCCATTTATTCACCCTTGCCCTTTTGAAGATAAAGTCATTAATAAGGGCTTCATAGTTCCTTCCTAAATTCAGTTGCCTCCACATGTTCAGCAGGTAACTCTAGCACTTGGAGCTGACATTAAAAGTACAGAGCAGATTTCTTTCTGCTTTGATTTCTTCTACTCGTGTCACCTCCTTCAGCTCTAATCACAGTAGTGTCCCCATTAACTAGATGATCATATTTTTACCAATCCCAGAGAGAGTACTTTCATTTGATTAAAAGGTTGAATGCTGTTCGCTGGTACGTGGTGACTCGGCATACTGTGGCATCTTCTAATTAAAACACGAGTCATCGTGACAGGCTGGTTGGAGCCACAGAATCATTTCCTATTTTCACATGAGTGCACAGCAACAAATACAATGAAAAAGAACTGAGCCACTTATTGCTCGCCATAAAACACAGGATCTTGTTCTCTCATTCAAAACACTTCTACTCAGAAATCTTTGTGAAAAAAAACCAAACCACTTTTATGGTGATATATCAGACTGTCCCATTTAAAACAAAACAAAACAAAAAAACCCAACAAAAAAATTAGAGGGCTGGAATGTTTGTCTTTTCCCAAGGAAACCCCTGACACACCCCACAAGATCATCTCTCATTTTTGAGAGTTGATCTTGGCCTGAAACTACACACACCAGCTTCACTGGAGCTGAAGCAGCAAGAACCATCATCGACAGAGTGCCTTGTGTTCTTGGCTGAGCTAGAAGGAGCATTTCTTGATACTTTCACGCAGTGTCACATCAGCACAAATATCCTTCTCCCCAGAACAATCCTCTATTGCCTGACATGTGCCCCCTCACGCTCTGCAGCATCTTGGGAAGAGGCTCAGAAGCACATGAATTTCACTTCTAGCTGAGAAACTGAAACCTGTGCAAGGAAGCTGCTGTTGGCAGATGAGTGGAAGTGTGACCTGGCACCTAGGATTTGGTGTTTGGTAGTACTGTCACATTATCTCCTGTGCTGCTTCTGAGGAAGCCAAAAAAGCTGTCATGACACAGGCAATCCTATGTGAAAGGGAAAAACAAGGATTCCTTCCTCATTGCAATGCACTAGCAGCTTGCTTAGAGCAGCATGAAGTCACCTTGAAATTAGCAGATTGCCATTGTATGGTGAGCTGTATAGAAATCTCCTGGCCCACCTAGTTCAGCTGGTTTTTTCTTTTTCTTTTACCTGAATCTTTGTTAAAGAAATGTTGAAATCTTGGCCACATCTAAAAATAACAGTACAATTTCCATCAGTATAGACAGAGATAGAATTTTATTTGAAGACTAATATAGATGCCACAACCAGAAAACTGCCTTAACTGTAGCATTACTGTTTGCTGACACTCTACTAATGGGCTAATGTCAACAGAAATGTTTATTCATGAGAATCCGATAACAAAACTATGTGTTGTGATAAGGTTGTAACAAGGCAGAGAATCCAACCTCCCTATTAGCTTTCCCTGATAAAGCCTTCTGTCTGGAGTATTTTTAATGCCTTTCTGAAAGGTTATCAAAAGAGCCAGCAAGCATCCAGCACATGCTTCTTGAGCAGTGGCTTCCTATTACATCGTACTGAGCACTACCTAAGGCAAATTAGTAAAAGCCATAAGCATGGGAGACGCAGGGAACCGGGGGCCATCTGAGTCAGAACTTTTCCACCATGGCTATTCATAGCTGAGGATGGTGTGGTTCCGACACACTAGCAACACCAAGCATTTCAAGCCTACTGTGGTATGGAATGAACATAACTAAAAGGTTCATTTATTTAATGCCTTTTGGCTACAGAAGTAGTTATGATGTCCCCTACATCTTTCAGTACCAAAACTGAAATGCTGAATAGCGTAGGATGTTTAGAATACCTAAGGACAAAGCTAGGTCAGTCAGTAATTTAAATACAAATGTGCTTCTGACTAGCTAACAGCATCAGTTTGTTGAGAAGTTGAAAAAAGAATTAAAAAGAATCATACCCTGACTAAATGTTTCAGACTGACTCATGTCTGAGTGAGAAAGCATAGTCACTAATGACTGCAGGGGAATGTGCATATGTGCCTTCCAAAAATTGATATGGCTGCTGAATTTCACATCCTACTCATCTGCCAGCAGATTTCTTGGTACACATACTTACATAAAAAAAAAAAAAAACAAAAAACCCAAACCCAACGAACCTTCCTGAGCTGCATCTGAGTGATCTAAGTGTTGGGTAGAAAAAACTGATTATTTAAAACCAGAACAAGATTTAATTTAGCTATTCCTTTTTAAGGATGCCAAGAGAGTTCTGCAGAATTGTTGTGACCACCCTGAGCATACAGGAAGACAGACAAGAAATAGTAGCTGTTGGTGTAATGAGGCTACAAAGTAATTCAAATATTCTGGAAATTATTTTGTTATTATTGATATGGTTACAATCATATTTATTTTTTTTACCTTTCCCACTCTCCATCTGTTTAGAGAAGAAAGAATTTTCATGTCTAAACGAGTCCTTTGTGAGAGCTGCCTTTGCCCTTTCTTGGTACAATCTCTTTGCCACACCAGCCGTCACAAACCACAACCCCATCCCCTGTGTCTCAGCCCTGCATCGCTCTAAGCCTCCTTCCAGTCACAAGCTGGGCTCTCAGAGTTGGTGCAGTTGTGCTGACCTCAGTGCGTTTTCAGTGCCACGTTTAAGATGTTATTTTGAGAAACACTGGTTTTAATTTTGAACATTTTGAAAAAGATTAGGGAAGATTTATTGCAGAGCCCACACATCTGAAACAGATACGAAATGTGCAGACTTTAGATGTTGGGATACTGTTTCTTCAACATCTTGCCTGTTTTTTTTCCATTAGTCAATGGGTTACATATTTTTCTACTCCTGTAAGAATGTATTTTACAGCAGTTTGAGATGTGTATGTTCAAAACACTTCTTCCATTTCAGTGCTTTTTTTTTTTTTTTCCACACACAGAGATTTATTTTTAGAAAGACCCTTTAATCTGGGTAGATGAAGACACCAAGCAAATTAGATGCCTTACCTGTTTTTTCTGGTGCAAAAAGTACAACCACCAAAACTTTGGTGCACTTCTTTGTTTACTGCACTAGAAAATGAAGGAATTAAAGACTTTTGAAGGGTAGCTACAATTTCTGATCATGGGAGGTATGTTCCAGGATTTGTGAATGTCTCACAAGTTACCATGCTACCCTTATAAAATATAATTGGCTTTGAATACAACTGTACCAGTTAAACTCCATTACCACAGGCCTCAATGGAAACAAAGCTTGAATGCACCTGAAAAGGTTTAACACTTTAGTAATTCATAAATATCCCCTATACCCTGCATAGCAACAGCACCTTTTTTTTTTTTACTCCTTTCTCACTTTCCTTTTGCTACCACTTTCTTCTCCATCTTTCTTATCACTTCATTTTACTTTTTGGTACCTAATTAAGTAATTTACTGCACCCCAGTAACTAGCACTGTGGTAGTAGCATAATATATAATTAGACCCTGCTTGTTCTGGTAGTTTATATATATATATTTTTTTTTTAAATATTGGCAAGACTGTTCATCTCATAAGTTTCTTACATTTGATTACTGCTATTGCATCTCTCTTAATTTATCATTTCAAAGTTATAAAGGAAATGATCTACCAAGTCTGGCAGGCACCCTGTTCCCAGAGAAGTTCTGATAACTTGGTATAACAGGAGTGATAACATGTGCTGATGCTGTCTATTGAGAGCAAGCCATAAATTTGAATCCAGATTCTCTGTGATTTAATCCAAAGCCCTACACTGGTGCCAGAAGTGCATTTTAAGAAAGACGAAAATATGTAGAGGTACCTATGAACAGTAAGATTTTACCAGTCCCTTGGAAAAGCTTTAGCTCTGCCATATTTTCCCGTGTGTGTGCTCAAAACTATTTAAGTGCATGTATGTGCTGTGTGTGAAAACTGCGTGTGACTGACTGAGAACTTGAGAAGCCACCTCAGGTCCTGGCATTGCAAGAATAAAAACTGTATCCAGAGAATGAAGGGAAAAACTGCCTGTCAGAAAATGAATGTGTGTTAACACACTGTTTGTACCATACCTAAAGGCAGACTGAAGTGCTGAGTCTTCTTCACTGAGCTACATTCCCTCATGGGCTATCACACTCTCACGCCATCTCTGTCCACTGCATTACATACAATATATGCACAACTCGGTACGGGTTTTCCTTGGCAATTCATTCTTAAGACAATGCATGAATACAGGAAAGACAGCTACACCATGTGATTTATCTAGTGGAAGATGACAGTCAGGTGGAGGCTTCCTCCAGTAATGTAAGAAACTTGTGAAGTTACAAACAGCAGGAAATCTATATACAGCATCCAAATATCCTGCAATGAGTGGCAGAAATCTGTATGAACACTTCCCTCCATGAGGCTCTCTGGGCATTTAATACCTCAGCTCCTCTCTGAATTCTTGGAATTTTCAAAATCAAGCTGACAGCACATTAAAAATAAACACTGCTTTATTTGCCAGATTTAACTCTAAGTAAATGTATATACATAAGTTAGCTGAATGCAATGTTTAAAAAATTTATTCCAACATTAGTGTATCATATATATTAGCAACATACGTAACAGACAAAGAACACCACTCAAGATTACGTGACAGTACAAGTCAAAACAAGCAGTACACAAAGAACAGTAGGAAAGTCCATCTATTTTCACTCTGTTCTGCTGTCTCAAACTGATAGTATTACATAAAAAAGTAAAAGCATAATAACAAAATGTTCTAGAAAAAACAGTATAGTGTCTTATAGTAGCACTCTTATTTTGCAGTCATTTGCTTAGGACATACCACACAATCTTTCCAAGGTAAAAATACTAAATTTTAACTGGAAAAAAAAAATTCCCTGATTTTATTACACTTGAAAGGCCCATTTTCTTTTTAATTCCAATAAAGCAATCTACTGTTGCTTAAATTACAGTAGTTCCAAAACAGAACTATCTTCGTTTTGGTTAAAGGACACTTTTAGATACTTATATTAAACACATCAAAATCAAGTATTCCAACAGTAAGAATAAGCGCATTCTCAAACTGACCAGCCCATTTTTCCTATTTTTGTCACTTTTCAAGAACACTTCAGGAAATATGTATGTACGTGAACCATTATAATTCTAACTTTAATAATAATCTTTTGTCAATATACTGCTTAATGACAAGGCAAACTTACATAAAAGAAGTGTTAAGACTTATTTTGTTATGTGGCATTAGCTCTTAATATGACAACACATTTTCAACAGTTTCTATATATGAAGAAGTAATGCTATGAAGTGTTAATGATATATTAAGAGATAGATATTTCTTTTTAAATAAGCTGATACCACATTTTTTCCACTTTCTATTGTATGATACAACATATGCAAAACATCTGTTTGTGTAGCACTAAAGAAGAAGTGATCTGAAAAAGTAAGTCTGAAAGAAGCAAGAAATAAGGGTCAAAACATCAATTCAGATTCAGGGTCTGCACGCGGGGCTTCTGCTTATCAGCGCTGCATCACGAACAAGGGTATTTCCTTGTTTCCTCCATCTTGCATTTTAGACAGCGTTATTCATTCACAATACATCTATTTTGCTGACATCTTTTCAAGTGTAGCATATTAGGACACTTTATTTATTACAGGACCTGAACAAATGAATGTTCCGTAAGCAGGAACAGTGCATTGGTTTTCAAATTTGTTTTCAGCTTCAATCAGATCGTACGTTTTGCATAGAAATATTGTTGTGCATCTCATCACCCTACTGCTTGAAGCAATTGTTTCCACTGCTAACAGTAACAAAACCATGAAATCTATATTAAGCAGTTTAGTTAACGGTATATAGGTAAGAAGCCACAAAGTGCTTGCACTGTGTGAATTGTGGTGGCACATATATAATTACAGTGACTGATACTCTTCTTTGGCTTATACATTAAGCAGCGGAGTTAATTTATTTACACATGCATTCCTCCAATAAATCCATTACTTCAAATATATCTGAATAGTCAAGACCACGGTCAGTTCGTCCTGAACATGAACTGCCAACGTGCTTGATTTATCAACCAAACTCACAGAATGAAGCTGAATAACTTACAGTAACGAGAAATGTACATCTGCTTCAACTCCTTGACTGGCAGCCAAACCATGTGATGTTTGTTCGAGGTAGGCACTTCAATGTTAACACTTTAGCTAACAATGACGGTTCCACTCAAGATACTGATTTAAAACTCTGATACAACATTAAGGTTACTAGCCAAGTATTATTCCAAGACATAGGCTAGGTCTGCTAAAACAAAATATGGCAGCCTTAAGTCATGGAGCTAGTAAACAGTACATCATTTGGCTGTTATGGAATACAAATCTAAATTTTGTGTATACTTCCAAGGAAGTATAACTTTCAAAGTGCAAATACAGTAAAATTTTGAATCTCTCTAGCCAGTGCACTTCAGCATGAGAGAACTCAACAATCTGCTGCTACTTTATCAAAGCAGTCTAGGTATGAACTGCTCTGTGAGCAGTTTGCACAGAACTACAACAGAAGTGTGCCAAGGCAGGCATGGTTTGGCTAACACTGTACAGCTCCGTGTGCAGGTTCACAGTATCATGCTGCCTGCAAGCACACCTCGGAAACACTCATTTCCCCACAGTAATCATTTTCACATCTTTTGCCAAATGCAAACAAACAAGGCACTAAGCATGGAAGTGTTGATATGTTTTAAATACAGAGCAAAATGATAAAAATGCCTAACTGCTTCAAATCATAAAATGAGGACACATTCATAAACAACTGGTAGCTACTTTGCATAAGTAGTTATCATATATTCATAAACTCGATAACTTTGTAGAAAAGCCCCATGACAACACAGAAAAAAAAATTCTTCTTGAAGATTAAAAAAAGACAAACCAAACCCAACCCCCCCAGGCTCCTATGTATATGGACAATAAAAATGTAAACACAGATTACTTAGCATGCTTAAAATCCATGTACAAACCATCCAGGTAGATCAATTAGTGTGGTGGTCCAGCTCCCCACCCACTGCACTGTACTACTCCACAGTACACATCGAGTACAGACACCAGCCCTTCACTGGCATTCACAGAGAACCCAAACAAAGAACCCACACAAAGGAGCAGATTTGGCCAAAACTAGTATCAAGCATAATCTTCCAATGGCAGTTTTTGAGATTGAGCAATAAATTAGCTGTACTTCTCCAAAATGTATAAATCTTTTCAAAAAACACTGTAATTAGATGATTCCACAATACTTGCACTTAAAGAGCAAACTCTTTGGCAGATATCATCTTTATGAAAGTACGTTATGGGTTTCTTTTCCTTCATTAGTATGTATTAACTGAATTCTTTGCCTATAAATAATTCCAAGTGGAATTAAGCCAATAAATCTTTAAAAATCAAGTTCTTCTAAAAAAGTGTATAGAATTTCAAAGCTGCAAACAAATGTTTCATAAGACACAGCGAATACAAAAAAAAAAAAGCCCCAGCCCCTAACCCTTGTATCAGGAGTGTTCTCCTGCTTAAATTATCATGTCATGAAAATAATAATTCTCAGCATTTTCCACAGCAGGAGTTCTCTATGATACCCTTTTCATTCACCTGGGATAAAGCCTGGAATTTGCATTCTGCAACAGGGGGAGGCCTTGGTTGCAATGACCTTATATCCTGTGAGCCCTTTGAGGGTAACATTCCCTATACTGGGAATCCAAATTCATCCAAGATTACACTTATTATTCAAAGTGATGGGTAAATAGAAAACAGTACTGAAGTCATAGTTAAGTAGATTTACTAAACTTAGAATGCTCAGTAAGACTTTTAAAGAAAAGTCTAAAATCTTTGGACTGAAAGCAAAGGGTTGAACCTGTCCTATAGCTTTCAAGATCACGCATCCTGAGCAAATCACAGATAAAAAAGCTAAAACGAGCTAAATCCCAAACAGTTGTCTTTTCAACTACATTGCTCTGGATAACTCCATTCTCCCTTCTGTGGTGATGAACTCCTCTTCCGTGGCCTGCTTACCACCTTGACACAGTCTCTCCTTCAGTTTTTCAAATTCATACTCATACAGGATTTTCTGCGTTAAATATTTTTCACGTTTTATTTTGGCTTTCACGTCTGCAGGGACATCAGGAATCATCCATGCTACAAAGAACTTGACGATAAATACAACATGCTGGGGAAAAAAAAAAAAAAACAAAACAAAAAACAGGAGAAATGTAACAACTTATTACCAAATGAAACACCTATTGTTTTCTCTAACACTGAACAGGTTGGGTTTTTTTTTGTTCACAAGCAGAATACCTTTCATTTAGCTGTCCTGAACAATACATAATAAACTGATGTGCACAAAGATTAAAGCCCTTTTACGCAGAAACTTGAATTCCAAATCATTTATGAATTAGGAAACACAAGAGGAAAGCTTCAGGTTCTGAATCCCTAGCACCACTTTCTACCTCTGTGTGGTTTCTTAGAAAATTCACATTGCCGTGCTGATAATGCTCAGTTATTAAGAACCAATAAAACGCAGTAAGAAAAGGGATGAGAAGAGCAACGTAACAACTCCTTTTTCCCTTCAGAACTTGCAAGACAGTGGCTTAATACTGAAGTGCCAGTTGCACATATTACTGATGCAGCTATTTTTAGGCAATATACATCACTGCAAAAAGCTTTCTGGGCTTTGACTACAGACATCTCACATACAGCTCTAATGAAACCAGTAGGAGTGAAGGTGCTAGTCCTGGTGGTTCATGTCTCTTCCATCTCCATAAAGACCTTTTTTATTCTGTTTTGTTTCTATCAAATCTAGCAGTCTCTTCAGCTATTTTCACTGTTCTTACTCTCAGTTAACTTCCTGAAGTTAAAAGACCTAGTTATAAAATTCATTTAGGACATGACTATTTGGTATTACTTGGTATTACTACTGTGGTATTACTCAGGGAAGGAACTATTTTACACTCTTCAGCAATTCTATTTTCTGCAACATTAGTAACTACTAGAAAAATCGATAAGGTACCAATTTCAGAAAGAAATTCTGTAGGGAATGTACCTCCATAATAATTATGAAGGCCAGTTTTGCAGCAAGAATGTGCCAGAACTGCATACTGTGTAAATATTTCTTCTCATGATCCGGAGGGTATCGATAGTCTCTGTACCTGTTGGATAGAAAGACATGCAGAGGTGAAATGTCATATTCAGTCTGAGACAGACTACAAGCTCAGTGACACTTACAGGCAAATACAGCTGTCACTCGAGGAACCTTTTCATCTTGTTTTAAATGGCCTGTTTCCTTTTGCAGAAAAAGGTTGCCTCTCAATTTGTTTCTATCTCATGTTTGCTTAAACACCCTCACATTTACAGCAACAGCGCAGAGATGAGGATGTGAGAGAAGTGAAATTCTGTACATAGGTTACTTTTTTTCCAGGCAATGATCAAATAATACAGGATGGAGGGTTGGAATGTATCGCACAGTAACGGACAAGTATGGACTAAATGTGACAGATGTTGACAGATTATGGACTGGACAGATTCAGGGTTTAATGGAAGGACAGTCTTCAGTACATGTTCTACACTTGCATGTATTAAGCAGGATAAAGACTCCTGGGGCTTTAAAGCTAAAACATCACACAAATGTAGCTCCTTCTTAAAGTGCTGGAGTTTCTTTGTTTGGTTCATTTGTTTTGGAATTATTTTTTCATCAAGTCAACACTATTACCACAGACATCTCCAAAGTTCTTTCTCAATTCTTCTAGAAGCTCCAACGCTTCTTCTAGTGAGAAACGTCTACTTTTTAAAAAGAAAACAGGATGGCCCAGATTCTTGGTGGTATCTAGCATGGTAACAATTTACTTTAAATACCGTATCTCATATGCAGCTTTACAACCTAAACATCCCCTTAATGATGCTTCCTTGCCCACTTAGGCACTGCAGCCTAAAAACCTTAGAAAATATATGCTAAAGTTTGCAACCTTAGGGACATATATGTCCTCCATCACTCAAAAACCCATAGTTTCATTAAGTAAAAAAACTAACACAAACAAAACACATTAGCAATGAGACTCTCAAACAACAAAAAGGTGATTTTTTTTTTCATTACTGGCATGATCTTTTACCATCTCAAGTACTGCCTTGTTAATAGCTTAAATATTACCTCTCACACTTTAGAATGATGAAAATGACAACACTTACTTTCTAGTAACTACTTAGATCTGCACTGACTTTTTATGCTGTATTCTAAACAAAGTGATAACATAGTTATTATTACACCAACACCAACCTGCATATGACAAAGTTTTCTGGATTCAATTTAGGCTTGTTTCTGTCAGGAAAATCTGAAATTTGGAACACTGACAGACTATTGTTTATGTATCCAGACATAGGCGAGTCTTCATTTTCAGAAGCAGTATAGTAGTAAACTAAACGAGGAATCATATCTGATGTGAATGCAACAATAAAAGCCTGAAAAAGAAATTGGAAAAATAAGTGACACACAGAACTTGTGAGCAGATTCATAAGGTGGTTTTGGTACTGTGACTCTTTTAAGCAAGGGTGAGAGCATTAGGGCACCCAACCTTGGTAAAGATGCTGACTGCAGCCTCTGCTGCAAGGATCAGCACTCAGTGAACAAAATACATGAACAGTCCTTACAAGAGGCACCAAATCCCAAATATCCCCTCACACCAAACTGTCTTCTATCTGTGATAACAGCACTCCTTAACAAAAGAGGAGAAATGGTTTTGAATTCTTGTGAGAAAGAAGGAACTCGAACCCAGCATGTGATCACTTTATGAAAGAAGGGGAGACATTTTCTCCAGCTGTATTTAAAAAGGAAACAATGGCTACGAGCACATTCTGCCTGGAAACTTGAGATGATTAAGATGCTCAGGTACCTTGCTAATTAGGCAATACCTGCAAGTGGGTGTGTTGCCTAAGACACTTGCAGGTCTGATACCGTTTAATATTCTGCATTAAAAAAGAGGCAACTCTCTTGCTCAGCACTCTGCTTTACATTATACTTATGATGAAACACTAGCAGAGAGTTTAGTTTCCAGTTTATAAAAAGTACTCTGAGCCACTGCCTCCACAGGGGCATCCAGAGCAGTTCAACGAGCAGAATTCCCACAGAACACGCCTCATAGTGACAAGACAGAAATGTCATCTGGCCAACAGAATTAATGCACCTCTCCTGTCCCCTACGGTCCCCTCAGGGCCATCAGTGTGCTTCATCAGACTCAGCTCCAGGCTTGCTTATGCCATTCCAAACCACTGGAAAACACAGACAAGTGAATGAAAGATTATGGTCCAGTGAAATGTGGATTGTGAGCTGCATGTCATCAACTTATGGACAAGGCAAACCACCAAATGGCTTGACCCTACTTGGTAGGGTAACATGATTAAGTGAACGCTGTTGATGAAGGAGAAAAAGCATCAGCTGATTTTTAAATCTGCAAATTCTGAGCACATGGAAGAATCAAAGCTGACACAGCACAATTAAGGTACTTACATTAGTGACAACAGACAAGATGGCCATTCCGTTCAGGATTTCTTGCCAAACTCCTATGCTGTGTGCTTTCGCAGCCACAGGTCTCCTGTACTGAGTGGTTAATTTCCAGGAGTCTACTCGAATCTCCAGGATATTATTCATCAGAGCAAGAAGAGGAGCAAGGGGAAAGGACGCCACAAACAGAGTAATGAATCCAAACTGAATCACTGCAAGGGAGAAAACAAAAGTGCCAAAATCTGCCCTACAAAAGTACCCTCAGGGAGAGAATGAAACATGCAAGTTGCCACTCACACACAAATGGCAAACTTCTGCGTGGCTGCACAAGTCATCTCCAGCCTGGCCTGAGCTACATGACAACCTGCCCCAGCCCCAGCCTCCTCCAGTCTCTCTGGGCTGCCATTCACAGCACCCAGGGGAACGGGGCACTCAGGTCCTGTCAATCAGTGCTGCCAGTGATGCTGGATTCCAATTCTTTCATGGTGCTGCAGTTCTCTCATGAATGGAACCTAACTGTAAGGGAATGGGAATGTACTCAGACATCTAATTTCTGAATTATGAGAGAGGAACCAAACCAGGCTATTTTCCTCTCCTGCAGTTTGTACAGAGCAAGCCCATCCTCCTTTTACTTATCAGCTACACTACTAAATGAAAAAAATGAAATGCTTTTACTTTTATCTCAACCTTACTTCCACCTGTTATTACTGGTTTAAGTCAAAATATTAATATGAGTTCTGTATGTAACAGTTCCACTGGGGAGTCTTAACATTAGTTTAATTGAAAATAAAATAGACAAATGATCCCTTTAATCATTACCAAAAGGAAATGTCTCTTGGTACAGAATGTGACAGGCCTCAGTGCAGAGCCAGTGCTGCCACTATATTTTAAAGACAGGAAATAGAACATCTTGTCTGGTTTAGGTAGCGGATAAAAATAAATTCCCATACACCAGTCATGAGCTCTACCATAATTTCAGCCATGAGTTCTTCATCTTAGACAAGCAACACTATTCATACCAGCTTAGCAGCCCCAGGACAATGCTGGAGTGTACTGGTTCCCTTATGATTCAGGAAGAGAAAAGACATCTATTAACAGGCATGGCTGACAACACGGACTGTTCTGTGTGTATTAATTTCACAAGATCAGAGGCCTGTATGGAACACATGACAATAATAAAGCTACAAATCTCTAGACAATCTAGAACACTTAAAACTGTTTCTGTAGAAATAAAACAATACAAGAGACCACTTTTCAACAAATTTTGTCCTTATAATAGACAAAAATTAATGTATTTTTTAAGTGTCTTTTAGATTTAGTTTGGCTTTAGTTTCTAGTTTCAGTTTCTCAGGTTTTGTACACTAGTTTCATATGTGTTGTGGTTTAAGCTCAGAGGGCAACTGAGTTCCATGCAGCTGCTCACTCACCCTCCCCTGCCCAGGGAATGGGGGAAAAGGATTGGAGAGGTGAAGCGAGACTTCTACGCTGAGATAAAAAGTTTAATAATTGCAATAAAATAAAACAGTAATAGAAAGTACAAACAGATTATGTACAATGTGATTGCTCTCCACCTGCTGACCAATACCCAGCCCATTCCCAGCCACTGATCCCAAAACACCAAGATGCTGCAATCGCAATCCCAGGAGCGAGAGAGAACCCCCACCTGCTCGGCCACCCCTCCTTTATATACTGAACGTGATATTACATGATACGGAATATTTCATCAGCCAGTTTGGGTCCGGTGCTCTGGCCATGCTCCCTCCCAGCTTCTTGTGCACCTGCACACTGGCAGAACGTGGGGAGCTGGCCTTGATCTCTTAGAAACAGCTGGAAACATCAGCATGTTATCAACATTCTTCTGGTACCAAATCTCACACTGAATCCAAAACACAGCACTGTTCTAGCTGCTAAGAAGAAAAATTAACTCTATCCCAGCCAAAACCAGGACAGTATGCAGATCTGTTCATGTTACCTTTGAAAAATCCTATTCTGTTACCCACACTCCCTCTGCTGGTCTACTGGAGTGTATCGAAGCACTAACCAGTGCAAACCTAAAACTAGACAGATTCTCTCCGATCCAGTTCGTAGATCTTGTATCTATGGTAGCCATCCTTAAAGGACATTTGGCACTCATCCCATACTTAGAATTTCCACTGACATCAGCTGAGAAAATGCTTGGGAACAAGAACAGAACAGACACTGAGACAGCTGGCAGCACCGAGAATTATGTTCCCCATTCAAATGAGGGAAACAAACAGTCTTTGCAGTGTTTCTGTAGAGTTCTCTGCAGTCTAAGATGCCAAGGCAGGTGTGTTTGTTTTGTTTTTTTAATTGGGCTCACCTATTTCATGATTTCCAGCAGTTAACTGTCTACTGTTTACCAGCAGTGGCATAACATTTAATTGAGAAACCATATTTTTGTAAGTGTCAGTCCAAGGTATCTTGTCCTCAACTCCAAATGTGCATTTTTCAACTTACCCATTTCTAGATATTCATAGAATAGGCCTAAGGCTCCAAACGTCTGCAGATCATGGTCTTGCTCCCAGCGACTGTATAAATTTTCTGGATTATTTCTGGCTTTCCGGCGTCCCCACCAGTTACAAATCCAGCTGTATATGAAGAAAAAAAGTTAACAATGAGAGAAGCAAATCACGTATTCCTTTCTCCAAGCAAGCTCCTTGTTGCGCTTTTACAAAAAGGGGCCAAAAGCCTCTATGAAATGAGCCTACTTATCAGAATTTGTGCTTACTTTACAGAATTGTTCTCAACTTTTTCATATGGCAATACTTGTTATCAGAGACAGAGGAAGCTCTTGGAAGGACTAACACGGGCATCTCAGTGTAAGAGTTAACTTACGGTACGATGGCCTCTTGGATATTTCCCCAGATCTGTTTGCCAGCCATGACTATGGTGAGCTGGGTCGTCAATTCTATCAAACAGCCTGCAGGATCGCACTGGCAGAGATAAACTGGGGGTTAACGGACATGAATAACAGACATTACCCAGACAAACTACACTCTACTGCTCTGTAAATGAAAAAAAAGAAGAGGAGTTCATAAAACTTGCTAGGACAATACTTAATTTTCACCTGGACTGCCAGCTAAGACACCCACCCCCTCAGGAAAGCGTTACGAAAGGGCTTTCAATGCACAGTGTGCTTGATAAAACACACACTAAAACGTAACAAGCATTTAAAGACAGAGTAATTCAGAGATGCTTCAGGCTGACCACCGTGCAGACACAGAGTGACGGGGCAGCAGGATCCGTGTGCAGCTGCCACCCCACAGCCCCAGCAAGGTGGATCAGTGGCACTCGATTAGTTCTCAACACCAGATCAACTCCACCTAGCAAGGACCTGCATTTTCTATTCCTACCCCTACACCTGCCAGTATCTGGTTTCTGCTGTTTGCTGAGAACACTAATTGTGAAGTTTCAGCTCTTTATTGAGACCTTCTTAAGCATTTAGCAGCCAGACCAGTATTAGGAGATACTCTATCACTAAGTGCACTGCATTACTTCATTGTGTTTTGCATGAAGTTTTTCTTCCACTACTGACTCCCAAGCAATGCTTCAACATAAAATATTATATTTCATCTCTGAACAAACAGCATAATTAGCAATGAAATGAGGGGGGAAAAAAGCAAAAGCTTACAGATGTGCCTCTTACCAAATGGTCTCTCTGAAAATGTAGTGCGTCAAACAGCTCATGAAGACACCCAAAGGCCAGAGATTGTTTCCATTTTTACTGGCTTATCTTTAGTCTAGAGGATCACTTTCAAGAGCTATGACAAGATCCACTGCTATTTCAGAAGAACTAGGGCCCAGAAAAGCTTTCTGATTTTCACCCTTGTGACAGAGCCACAGATTTTCCCAGCTGGCATTTCCCTGACTAGCAACATCATGAAGAGTCCTTGGAAGGCCCTCCTCCATCAGCCCCCGGATCGCCAGCTGAGGTCCAGCTCATTCCAGGCCAAATCTGCAGCTGGCAATTTATAACTGCACAGGTCGGAGGGGATAAAGAGTTTAAACTATTTTATTATTATTTAATCCACCTTAATCAAGAAAGTCCTACCTCTTCATTTCGCCAGCGATTAAACATGTACGTGTAGGCACCGGGGTAACCAACAAACTTCCCTTTGAAGAAGGCCACATAGAAGCAGGATGAATAGTAGTTGACAAACTGGAACAGAAACATTTTCATAGTGAGCCTGTTCTCATACTCCATATGAGTTCTGGGAATCTCTGTGAAACCAGAAAACAGTAATTTTATTTTCCTTTATTCCCTTTAAAAGGATACAGATTCATAAATACTTATCACCCACTGTGCCTTTACAGCCCAAAGGGAAAAAAAAAACAAACCACAAAACCACCACCTACAAACAGTTCAGCAGATGGAATTCCTGCTCTCAAGACACCCTGCCCTTAATTTACAATGCAATGCTCTGAGAAGACAAGCAAGTAAAATTAATTCTTGAAATATTTATAAGCTTCAATTTCCCCTTCTTTGTACTGTCCTCTAGCACTTGTCCATCACAAAAATCTTACACTATTTTTAGGAGAACCAAGATGAATCTCAAACATTAACTAGCAGGGTCTTCTAGACTATGAAAATTTCATTGTTGGCAATGCACATGATAAAGATTTCTTTTTTCTTTGTTGCAATGGAATACATTACAATATTGTTTGTTTCAGTATGTTTTGTGTGTGTAACATTAAAATCAGCAGAAACTGGATGGGTCCTGTGTCTTGGAAAGATGAGACTCATAGTCGGGGCGGGGGGGGGGGG
>NW_020799103.1:6533243-6579395 GCF_003259725.1 Athene cunicularia
AAAAAAAAAAAAGTGCAGGAGAAAACAGACTCACAGAAATGGAGATGGAAGGTCAAGTTAGATTACACTGTCCACCCTGAAATTCACTCTGCAGATATTTCTACAGAGGAATATGTAGATATTTCACTGTAGTGAGTAATACTTGGGGTTTTTTACCTTTACAACTAATTTTTTCAGTATAGTCGATTAATAGCACATAAGCCAGAGAAAAAGTTATCCTTATGCTAACATGTCCAATCAAATTACTAATTAATGACAGATTTCCAAGGTGTCCCCCCCCCCTTTTTTTTTTTTAAATTCTATTGAAGCGCACTTTGCATGAAAGCAAGAAATCTGCAGAACAATAATAAAAGCGTGTTAATATCATGATTAAAACCAGTTTATGTTAATGTCATGATTAGTGATGCTCAGCAACTCTGATATGTGTTAAAGTGATGATTCAAAAAGATGCTCACCCAGAACAACACTGTAGTTCCTGAGATGCAGAACCGCACAGCCTGGCTAGTTATAGGCAAATAAGGCTCCATCTCCTGAAACAGTCAAGCAAGCACAGCACAGTTCACAAATCCAAAATCTTATTCTAACATCAAGCAGCACACAGAGCTCTCATCAGCTGTGTGAAAGTGCCCACATCTGAGGAAAACCATTCAGAAACCCCCTCTCTAGAAGGGCAGACAGGACTTCATTTTGAATGTGCTGGGGGGGAAAAAAAAAAAAAAAGTAACAAAATCAGGACAGAAGCAGCTATTAACCATGATAAAAGTAAGGACAGTACTTGGAAAGAATGGTTAAACCTTTCCAAAAATCAATCAGTAGCTGCAGGAAACAGACCACCTCCTTCATCAGCCGAACAGAACTGTTACTGTAAGGACAGGTCAGCTGTCATACAGCTCCGAGTCCAAAACTGGACTGAATTTTAAGAAACTCCTCATGTCGAAGCTTTTTAAAACAGTCATATATTTGGATGTACCATGTTTTTCCACACAGCCAGAGAGCATTTTCCTCCACTCCTTCAATTTTTTTATTTTTTTTTTTTTAATTGAAGAAATGGCTATATTCATTAGTTGCCAGTCTCAGGCAGCTAGGTCTTACCCAGGAGAGTATCCCCACATAGCACATGAACAATGTTCCATGTTCGTGGAAAGTTCTCTTTTTCGCAACCAATTCTACTTCCTAAAATATCAGATTACACGTGTTAAGAAAGGATCATTTAAGAACTAACACCAGTGGGAGAAGATTTAGTAAAAGATAATCTGAATTTGACAAATCTTTGGGACAAGGCATTGTAGCGTGCTTACGCTTCTAACTTGGACACAGGGGCAGAGATTACCACATGCATGTGCAATATCACTAAGTACATGGAACCAGAAAACGCTTGTTTTGAAACAGAAGATATTGAACTTGTAAAATGTTGTTGAAGGGATTCATTTTCTGTTTCACAAAAGCCCAGTATGCGCGGAACAGACCAGCATCATGTGGTGTAATCATGCTGAATACAATGTCTGCAACTGAGCTGCACATTTCTCCCCGATACAACCAGGCAGCAGGAAGTTTCACACGCGCTGTTTCTTTGACGGCAACATTCTTCAGTCAGTCAGCACGCTCACGTCAAAGTGATTTTGTTTGAAGTGTAATGTGGTGTTCTCTCAGGAGAGATATACTGCCTGAATCTCACTAAGTATACTTACTTAGCGCAATTATCAATACTGTAGTCTCAAGTCACAACAAGTTTTTTATTATAACAGTTAAAGGCTCTATTAACAGAACTATATAAACCAGCTGAAGATAAGATACAAGCACAGATTATCAGGTGACTTTGCACAGGCTCATTAAATTCTATAATTCTTTTGTATTAATAAATACTACATATATTCTATACTAAGAACAAATGTTTCACACATTCTAGGCTATTTGACAAGTTTTCTACTTTAGAACAAAATGTAAGCGATAATGTGCAATGACAGAGCCTAAGTTTGAATGGAATGCTTCATTATTTATGTAAATTAAGATTCTACCTTAATCAGCAAAACCAGATTTTAGCTATGATCTAGCTAGATAGTTTAGCACCATGAGCAAATGAGGTGTTAATTAAAGCCTCAAGATGGGCCATTTCTGTTTCAGTGCACCTAGAACTTTGAATCATGGCCAGGAATAATGAGGAAATAATTTTCTGAGCAAAGCAAATCCATCCTTGGGACACAAGAAATTCAGTGACCTGTATCCATATTACCTAATCAGTCTGCAGAATTCACTTATTCAAAAGCACTGTCCCTTCATGTGTTTGGTACTGCACATTATCTAGTGAAAGGAAATTACACTGCAGCATGGCTAACCTGTATGATTTGCTATAACTGGGTTTTGATAAGGATCACTGCTAAACCCGGCTGCACAAAAGCTTCTTTAAATTCACCAAGGTAATAAATTGATGTGTCATAAAATATTGTACAGTCACTGAATTTTCATGGTAATTGTTAATGCATACTTAGAAAGCACAGAGCAGCGTAGTACCTCACTCGAGATACGAAAAATATATTACTGTCCAATTTCTATTTTCTAAATAAAGTCCAAATAAACCATGCTACCAAAGAGATCTGCATGAATTTAGAGAACAATCTTCTCCCTCAGGACAGTGAGACAAATGCACCTCACCCGTGCCATCTCTGGCTGGGATCTGCCATGGCTCATTCACCTCGCCAGACTGCGGGTTTTGGTCTGTGCTGTACCTAACCACTGCTGAGGAGTCAGCCCATTGCTTCCCCATCTCACACAATTACCCTCGGCTGCAGCCCGTTACTTCAGAGCACACAAGGGCCACGAACCGCCTGTGTGAACTAGCTAATCAAAAACTGATTTACCTGAAACCATTTTCCTGAGAATGCAGAAATCAATACCTCAGCAGAGCTACACTCAAAATCACAGTACACAGTTATTGAAGATCTCTGCATAACTTGTATAGTGTACAGTCCAAGTGCACAAGTTACAGGTAGAACAGCAGCATAATTCAAGATAGAAGCAGCATAATTCAAGATAGAAGCCCTAAAAGACAGGGCTACAGTTTTATAAAACAATGATGCTTCCCATGTTCCTGCTAAGCTTCTCTTCCTCTTCTGAAGACTGTGTTACCCAAGTATAGTTATGACTAGTGAAAACAAGTTATTTATATGCAATTCTAGTAAGAGGAAGGATAATTTAAAAATGTCAATTTGAGGTAGTAGATGTTGTATTGGAATGCAACCATCTAATCCCTAAATTTGTCAAATAATTTCTACCTAAATTAAATTTAAATTGAGACCATTACCATCTAATAAGTATTTGTACACAGCACTTAAGAGAGTTAAATAGTGTGGTTAATTGTATCTCCATTAGATTTCAGACAAAGGGCTTCAGCAACCTTCATCTCTCTAGCGTTCCCCAAACTAGTTGTGTATCAGAACCAAAACCACAGCTAGTCCCACTTATTTATCTTTAGATCAAAACAACTGCTTCTTCATATGTTGTGTAGGGATGAGAAAGTGCTTTTCAAGGTGTGAAAATTTCAGACTCATCCCATGAAACATGAAGGACACTGTAAAGATGGTGATAGCCAAGTGAAAGCTATAAACTTTGCCTCTGTATTCCTGATTTATCAGTTCCAGTGGAAATTCAAATCAACAGAAAATAACTGAAGTTATGCACACACTCCAGAGGGAAAAACCCCACGTTCCATTATTCTGTGTCTAAAGCCTAGATAACAACGGCATCTGCAGGCAGAGAGCCATGGTCCAGGAGCTGGGGCATGCCTGTCGTGTGCAGGAGGCCGCTGTGCTGACAGCCCTCAGCTGCTGTTACCTTCAGAGCTGAAAGCAGGACCGCCACACCGCAACGGCCCCGTGCCCAGGGAAACACACCCCGGGATTTACTGGGGCTAACACAGCTGTGCTGCTGTCGGCAGCTAGCGGGCATCTCTGATACTAGTCACAGAGCACAAACCTCAGTACTCAACTGGGTGCCGTCAGTCAGAAAACAACGTGTTACCAAATTCTGCTTTGATATTCGATGCAATTTGCTGTGTTCAGCGAGGGCGTGGTGGGCGTCGTGGTGGTTCTACGTATTTCAGCCAAACTCACTGTGGTCATAAAGACTGCTCGGTGGGGCCTGCTCTGCTCCAGTGTAAACGCAGCACTGCCTACGTGTGTCACACAAACCTTTCCCTAGCCCTGACATACAGACACGCTCCGGAGACAGAACTCACGTTATCAAGCTGTCAGCACACAACAGAATTTGCATGCACATCAACCCAGCACGCTCATTACCTGCGTTACAGGATTCTTCTTCTTATGGGTACATTTGGCCTCGTACTCAGGCCTCAGCTGGAGCTGTTGTTGTTCCTCTTCAAAATCAACCAAATCCCACTCATATTTCAGTCTAGCTTGCCGTCTCTTCCAAAACTCCAAGAAAAGCGTAACTGCAATTTGGAAGTGTCAAAATTCAGTTATGGGAGAAGTGAACAGCTCACGAACCAAGTTAAACTTATTTCTGCACTGGCTCTATTCTGCAGTCTATTCTTTATCCTCACAGTGTGACCCATCTGGTTTTTTGCACTGTCTATTAAAGTTCACAGCTAAAACCATAATATGGATTAAGTAATTATTAGATAATTGAACTCCAGAAGTTGGTGACAAGGAAGATGCCAAGACAGGATATGGCTATTTCCATAGTTATGATGACCACGTTCAATTACAGTTTAACTACTTTTCATATGCAAATAGCATCACGGAATTAACACAGGAACATTATAATTCAACTAACTGCTTGTGGATAAACCTGTTACACAAGAACAACTACTGCAAATCAACAGGACTGTTTTCAAGTAGTATGTTCAAAGATTTCTGTTGCTTTTTGATGATTTGTGGATATCATGGTCATTTTAAAGATAGTGAATGATGCTTTTCATACAATCAAGAGTGAGGCTGGCTTAAGAAATTTTTAAGACACTAGAGGGAATAAACATATCTAAAATAAACAAATATAAAAGTTATAATACTATGTTACATTTTAAAGGCCCTCTATAAACTACTTTAGCATGTAAACCTTTAGTAATCTGATTGTTCTTATTTGAACTGGAGAGGCTTTACGGTCCACACAAACACAGGAAAACTTATCTTCTGCAGTTCTAAAATCTTTTGCTGATACTTCCTGAACAACTAATCCATGTCACTCAAATGCTAGTGCTTAAAAGCAAGAAAAGATTAGTAAAACTGACATACAAAGTTATCTTACTCTTTTTTTTTTTTTTGAGAATTCTTTGTGAAAAAAGTTAGTGGCTAGGTCCTTCTTTAAGAAACACACAAATAGATCTTTCTATGAGCACACACAGATCTTTGTGTGTTAATGAAATATCTATATTCAAATCAAAGATTTAATAATGATATTTCATACAAACTGTATGAAACAGGAGACAAAGTATTTAAGGAAATAAGAAACAATACCCTGCATCTACAAACCCATTCACAGAGTTTAAGAAAAGAACAGGTATTCAAGACACTATGATCTTAAAGTCTGAACAAGTTATCACTTGGTGTGAAACCATGCTTAGAGAGGCAGGAAATCCACTTATTTTTGCACCACCAAAACATACTGTAATGTAAGAACCTCACTGGAGTAGAAGCCAACTGATTCTCATCCTAGAAGTGCTGCTCATAAAGTGGTAGTGCTGGATCACCATCCAGTGCAAGGGCACAAAAGCTCTCCACGCCCTCAGAGGGACACTGCAGGGCTTAGCAGAGAGGGCTCTCACAAGGGCTGCATAACGGTTGGACTACTCTGTCTTAGGTTACTAAGGAAAGAAACAAGTGTTAGCAGCTAAAGAGCACGCAATGCTTATGATACCCTCGATATCTGCTGGATTTTGTTTGGGTTTTTTTAAGCCTAATTCCTCTGTAACTTTAAATTATTTTTAGTCTTTCATCACTTCTGCATCTGAGGCAGAATATTAAAGCGAAGCCATTATTCCTCTTCTTCCCGCTTCCAGTGTCCCTCAGCAGTTTGGACGAGATCTCCTTATCGCTTGACATAAAACTTATCAAGTGTACTCACCCCATATGCCCATGAAAATGGCAAAAAAAAGAGTTGCCACGTTGTCAAACAAATGGGAATACTACAACAGAAAACACAGGAACAGGTCAATACCAAAACAGTTTTCAGTATGAACAAAAGTGACAAGCAGCTGGAGAGCCAGATACGGACCTGTGAGGACTCACAGGTGGTGTTTAGTCGCCAGTACTCGCAGTCTTGGTCACAAAGAGGGCACATGATGATCTCTCCTCCGATTGCAGGGTCACAGATTTCTTTGCTGAGGAGAAAAACATTGTACAGCATCTGTTTTCATAGCATCTCTCAAGAGGTGCTATATGAAATTCATTTTTTAAAAACAAAATAAAGGGCTTCATTTGTTCAAAGCTCGACCTCTGCAGCTTCACAGAGAAGATGCCAAGTTTTGTCACATTCACTGGTGTTAACCTATGGTTGGTCAGGGCAAGCCAAGAAATGCAGCAGCTGCTACAAAGAGGACAACTAGCAATTCACTTGGTAGGGGCTTTCCAACTCTATCAGTAATGAGTCAAAAGCCTGTAAGGAGCTGTACTGCACATGCATGGCTTACAGGTGAGATGAACCATGTTATTTCTCATCAGGTTAGTAATGCATTAAAACCACCTTTTCTAAAAGCAGCTAAAAATTCAGCTTTGCTTTCTACAGTAAAATTTGCTACTTGAATTTGATTACTACAGTGGGTGTAGTTTACAATTCTGTGATAGTTGTCCAGCATCCAGAGAAATCTCAACATCTACAGCAGTATTCCCAGGTGAATTCTGAACCTAGACAAAATCTAAGTCTCAAAAATACATAATTCAATAGAATGGATGAAAATTTTATTCATCCTTTATGGTTAAAACTCAAAATTTTCTGGAAGCCTTCTTATATAAAACAGTGAGCAACGAAGTGTCAACTCTCTTTTCCTCTCCCCACTCATCCACACCCCTCTGCCAAATCCGTGAATACAAGTTATCTTGGGACCCTTGAAGAAACAAATGCAATGTTTGTTTAAAAAGAAGCAAACTGGCTTCTGACATAATGGATTCCTCTTTGACAGGAGAGCACTACTGATCTGTCCTGTACTCATGCTTTTGGTGGTTAGGACAAATGACAACCTACAGAAACAGGTCAACGGACTACTCTGTGAGATAGATTAAAATAGAAAAAGCTTACGGCAACAAGAAACACTTGAAACAATTTTGAGAGAAGTCAGCGGTAGTCTTAGAGCTTCATGTATTGCAGGTACTCCAATATAAAAAGCTATTGCCAAATGGCAATAAAGCATTGCTTTTAACCTACAAATTGAGTCTTTCTAATTAATAGCCACAAGTTCTGCATTAGCCATCCACCACTATTTCAGACAATAAAGACAGCTGAAGAACAAATCTGCTCTGACAAGCTTTAAAAGCTTGTTAACTGTTTTTTTCTGCAAGAACAAAAATTTTCACATTGCTTAGTTTTTCCCATTATAAGCCCAGGAGATTTTCAACATTACGCTCACCTGCTCATATTTTCATCCATTGTAAACAAGCCGTAAAGAAAACAGATTAAGCCAACAACTGCTGCAAGGAATAACATCTCAGTGTAAAATCCTAGCCAGGCAAAATAGATTCCAATCTTCTCACCATAGTACTTCCTAAACACAAAAAAATGCAATTAATAGGAATACAAAGCAAAGTTTGAAACTGCAATAGAGCAAACTGGCCAGAGTCAAAATGAAACACTTGGCAAAATTCTCCCTTAATGGAACGGTAAATAGGTTGATGTACACTGGAAAAATGAGGTTTGAGGCTAGCTGGGAGAAGTTACTCAGGCTGAATGAACAGAATATATGGCCTCTGTTCACCCTTTTTTTCCTCCTTAACAGAAGATCCATCTTGAAAAAAATTACTCTTTCTCCTTTCCACAGGACAATGTAGATGAAGATTTACTTTTCTGATTTTCCAAGGAGTTAGACAAATGAAGCTGGGCACAACAGTTGTGATGATATGGTTAGAATGAGTGGATAATTCACAGAAATACAACTGTTTGTGTTACAAAGGGGGCAATTGTAACCTGTGAATAAAGTACCATTTTTGTTGTATGACTGAATCAAATCGATCTTGGATAAGGTTATTTTATATTTGGGTTTAATACTGAATTAAGAGTCTAGCTTCAAAACTGATTTTATCAGTGTTTTTCAAGTCTGTCTTAAAATTCAAATCAATCTTTAAAAACTGTGGCAGATATTGATTACAAAATGCAAGTTATTCTTCGCATGTGTTTCTCTACAGCTGATTTATCTGTAAAATACCTGACCCCAGGAGCACTGGCTAGATTCAAAGTGGCTTAATTTGAGATAAAACATTTTTCCAGTTTCTAGTAAAAACCTGTGTTGCGTCCTCTAAGGACCCAGTGCCCAATTAAGTACCTGATTCTCATCAGATCTTAGAAGTAGTAAAAATTTCCCAGCAGGATGAAGCTACAAATGCACACACACTCATATTGCAGTGAAAACCAAGTAAATATAATAAAACACAGTTGGGATTTTACCTGATGAGGTCCAAAGGCTGTTCTTTGTAGAACCGCAAGAAGCGGGCCCACTCCATGTAGAGCGTGTATCTCTCATTCTCACAGTTCGGATCGTTTGCCTTTTTCCAGTACTGGCACTGTGAGCAAATCAGAGTAAAGGCACAACAGCTCATCGACAGACTCAAATACTATGTTGAAAGAAACAAACATTCATGTTGATGCATTCCTCTTAAGATGGTGCCAATTAAAATAATTTGAAAGTCAAACTTAGCACTGTACTTCACCACTTTACTGAAGTAGAATCCTTTTATGTAAAGTTTTAAGATAATGCACATTTACAGAAAACATCTGTCAATCTTAGACATTGTCTGCCTGCACTGTAACCCCATCACATTAGGTCACACCGGCTTTGTGTTGGTACCACACTTGTTCACACCGGGAGATTACTGCAGTGAATGGGTTGTTCCTTTACACGGGTGTAGCATTACGCAACTGCAGAACCTCAAGCTTCCCTAAAGTAGAAAAATCACCACTTTACTCAAGTTCAGTAAAGGTGATGCATATTTAAATCCTGTCCTTTGTATTTCAGTCTCATTGTAAATTGTGCAGCCAAAAGCATTTCACTGAGAGATGGAAACTAGGTGATATAAATTCAACTTGTTTCCTGCCTCCAGCCACAGCACTATGATGTACTCTGTGCTGTGGCTTCTCAAGGTGTAAGGCAAGGACATGCAAAATGAAATCCAGACACTAATTAGCTTAGTGGTGTTCCTCACTACCTGCCAAATGCTAAGAAAATATTGGAACTTCATCAAGTTTCCTAGGAATTAAACAGCACAAAATAACTGCAGTTCGTGACAGCCCTTGTAATTTTATTTTGTGTTGTAGAGCTCTGCCTTTACGAAATATTTGGCTACGTCAAAGATTCAGTTTGTGATCTTGGTTTTCCTTTTATTCTGGATGTCTCTCACAAAGAACAGCATGAAAAATTGGTTTCTAAATAGAAGTCAGGAAGTTTAAACAACCTAAAGTTTGCATTTAAAAATATTTTTAAAGGGTAAATAGTTCTTATTTAGACAACGATTTGTAAGCCTTCTCATGATTTTTGGCATTTTTTTCACGTGACTTCTTAGCATTTAAGGTTGGTTGTACTGCTTTGTGTTCTCTATGATTTTGGTAGTCCCAACAGTATAAACCAAGTATAAAGCACTTCCGAGGCTAGACTAGTCTTCTACAGCCTAGACTCTTATCAGCTAAACTTTCCCCCTGAAAACCTAAAGAATGCCCATTCATACATTTCTTTTTGTTTTCTAAGGAAGGACAAAAATACTTGAAACATCCCAAAATATGAATCTATATGAAGTATTTAAAAACATGTTGTGGTAGAACTCACAGATATAAATAAGCAGTTTAAGTTCACTAAAGCTTTGTGATAAATCTGAAATAACTATTGAAAACAAGGAAAGAATTTAAGATTCACGCAACGAATTAAACATTCAGAAGCTCACCAAAGCTCACCTGGAGATGGACACGTGACCACCCCCCACTGAACTGTAGGGCACATGCAACTCCTCTGACTTGAGTCCCAACCCAGTATGATCCCGAGAGTATTTACATAACTACAGGTAGTATGCACTGCCTGTACACACCCTATACACACACAGCTGAGTGCATGCACCTACAGTAGGTGTTGATTCCTTGTTATAATCTTTCCAGTGTATTACCACATAACCTGCATCATAAACATTATAGAAAAATACTATGGAATAAGTCTTACAAATTATATGAGTGACATATAAGTATACCCTAGCAACTCATCCACAGGAAGAAACATTTCAGGACATAAAAAACAAGTAGTAAGGGTGGCAGATATGTCTTGTGTATTATAAAACAGAATCAATTACTGGGACAAATGGAAGGGTTTGAGTACATTTTCATTTCTGCTGGAAATGGCAAATGTCACAGCAGGTGAAAGAGTAAAAACACTAGGAAATGCTCAAGGGAGCAGAAAGCTAAAATACTTACATCGTGAAGAGGATATGCAGCTGTGTAAGTGCCATTATTTAGCAGTCTCTTAATCCCAAATTTTTTCTTCCCTTCTTCTGTTCCATATGGACAACGTGTAAGAATGTAATTAACCTGAGAATCAAACACAAGAATTTCAGACCTTTGCTATTTTAAGGCCATTTAAGAGAAATTGATAATGGTTGTGCACTGCATACAGTCTGCAGGAACAACACACAAAAGCAAAAAGTGCTTCTCCCTGCATGAGACCACTGAGGGCATGCTTGCCTCATGGACATCCAGAAGATCCATGCCAACACGTACTCTTCCAGATTTCTAAAGAAGATGAGCAGGCACCTAGGCTTCCTCGTATTTACCCACAGATATCACAGTTTATATAGTCCTTCCTTGCATGAATATTCCAATGGGACCATGTAAACCTACACGTAAATATAGGTAGTCAAATTCACATACGTACTATTCTGTTTCTCATGGACGGTGAGAAGAAAGTGCTCTCGTCATTAATGAGGTACAGCTCCTGCTTGTCCCTGCTGAATGGTGCCGTGAAATAATCTGGTTCAGGGTGCATCACCTTCTCGGGAAGCCTGAGAGGTGCAAGCATACAGTCCAGAGGGTTCTCCACCGTTGAGGGAATGTCGTTTTCCTTGATAGGAACTTTAATGTTCAGCACTTCTGCATATGTGATCAGAACATCCCATGTGGCATGGATCTTCACAAAACAAATCTTGCCATCTTCAGATTCCTGCCCCAGGAAAGTTAAAGCACACATCAGACTAAACTGCATTTTATTGCAAGATTTATGAGAACACTTGTTATACAAAATTGATTTCCTTTTACATATTTGTGAAAGCTTTTTTTAAAAAAAAAAAAAAAAGGAGGGGGAAGAGGGGGCCATTTATATGGTTTTTAACTGACAAGCTTATCCAAGTGGTTGTTTGTTCATAAGGATAATCTCCGCACTACTAAAAGCTCACAAAGGCTTTTGAAACTACATTAATCATGTACACTGAGGCCTGAAAACTCTCATTGCCCTCTGAGCACGTTGGAGACAGGAGGGTTTGCTACGCAGGGCTGGCCACTGGCAGCCCACACATCCTGCTGGCCACCGTGCCGGGCTGTGAAGCTGTTCTCTCTCCTCGAGGAGCCGTTTCCATACAGCAGAGTAGTGTGTACAAGATGCCTTGCAAAAAGGAGTTACCAACCAGAGCCAAGATCTGTTACAGCCTCGCAGCTATAAGGAATAATCTTATCATAGGCCTCACCCGACAGTTTATGTTCCTCCAGTGTTCCTCTCCATACAGAGGAGAAAATGGCAATCAAAATATTTTTAACATGCTGTTCAATGAACCTCCATCTATGCACGTTACAGAGTCTGAACTTCAAGAGCAATTTTGCTCTAGTCAATCTCTAGCAGAAAAAAGGGCGCACTGTTCTCTAGTTATTAAACAAAACAGTGACACTGATCAGTCATCTTCAAGTCCTTTCTCATAATTACAAGATCCAGCGGGTATACGCTAATCCATTCACTGATTCCAAACATGCTACTAGGTGTTAGGTGGGATTAAATCGAGCTGTCAGCATGCTTCCCTTTTACATGGGTTTAAATAAAGTCACAGGTATTCTGGAACTGCTTTCTTTTTGTTATGAAATCAAAAGCAATTACTGCCTCCTGAATCAAGAAATTACTTTTTTTCCACAATTTTTATGAACATATCTGTAAAAACAACTCAGACATATTAAGCTTGTTTCACCTAAATTAGTCATGCTCCACTGAAATCCACTAGAATATCGTTTTTCTCAAAGAAACAAAGTGGTATATATTAATTTGTAATTTGGAGGTCTGTTGCTTTGGTCCTAATTTTTCTTTTTACCTTCTTGTCTTCTCTTTCTAGTTTCAAACCAGCATTTTCCAGATTTCTCTCAAATTCTTTTCTTCTTTCCTGAAGAGAAATAAACACACTTTATTAACTGACAAAGGTAGCAACTAACCAATCACTTACTGATGACTTCACTGAGCTTCACTCCTCCTAACTGATGACAACCCCTTGATGCTATGCGACCTTTGTTAAAGCAATCAGACCACCAGACAAAAGCCAGCTGATGCATACCAGGCCACTTCGGAGTGAAGGCAATGCATCAGGAATTGCACTGACTAGCACCAGGAAATCTATTTGTTAGGAACAGGCTCATAAACTGCAATTTTGTTAATCAGAGTTAAGTCAGGTGTCCTGAGCATTTCTGACTCTTTGGGAGGGTGGTGTGTTATGTTTCAAGTTTAGATATATTGCTAAGAGAATGGTAAAACTAGAAGAAAAATTCTGGAGGCATCTGGAACACTGACCACTTACAGGGACATCTATTTAGCAGTTTCGCAATCAAGCCTGATACAGATGTTCAAGTACTGATTACAGATAATCCAAACTATGCTTCACAAACAACATAACTGTAAAACTAGATAAGACTAACAAATCATCATGTTTAAGATTCCATAAGTCAGTGCGGACTTCATACAGAGGAGAGATAACAAAACCTGCCAGTGGCAGCGCATGATGGCTGCACGACCTCTGGGAGTTTGACACTCTTCCTGAGCTCTGTATTTACCAAGTAATTCTTAGGTGGTGTCTTCAGGTAAAAACATTTTCTTCCCCTCTTTCTATGTAGAATTTTTGCTCCTATTGGGAGACTGAACTAATTTCCTTTTAGTTATATAAGATTTGCTGAAGAATGGCCAGAATAACTACAAGTTAAGCTAAATACTGAGCCCAGGCCTCTTTAGAACACGCTAGCTAGACTACCAATTTATTTCTAGCTAAAACCTGCAATGCTGTGTAATGTTTTCTCTATTGAAAAGTCTTAAATAACTTTTTCCAACCAACTTAAAAAAACCCAAACACCCCAGTCCTCAGCCAATTTCCTTTTCCTGCGTGTCTGTGAGGAGCAGGCTGCCCTCTTTGCATAGCTGTTTGCATAAACTACTTGGATAAATGAATACAGACTGAACAAGAGCTTTAATGGCCCTCAAATCTATCTATAAGGTGTACTGATACATTCTCTTATGTTAGTGGCCTTGCCCGTTTACCTGTCATATCTGATTTTGCCAAATATAATTAGATATTAGATTATACATTGGCATAATAAATTTGCAAATATAATTCCTGAGTCCGAGCCCATGCTGGGGGCAGATGCAATCCCATGCACTATTTATTCATTAACGAATCCCACAAACCCGCCTACATGCACCTGTATAAGCACACCAAAGAACTTCTTTGCTGACCTGGTGACGTAATCAAGAACAATACAGCTAAAAGGTGATTTATGATTACATTTTAAAGTGCTATATATAAATCTAACATTCAACCCTGGTACCCAAAGCTACGTGCTATCCTGGACTACATTTTCTCCAAACAAAGCACGCTGGTGTGCATTCTTTCCCCAGCAACCACTGGAGGAGAGCCAAGCAAGTCTGCTCCGAGGGCTGTCTGCCACCACACAACCCAGCCAGCTAGCTCCTCAGCTTAATAACAGGCAGAGACAAAGGGTCTGGCCCCACCTTACTGATCTTTTCTTACTACACAGCTAGCATGACAAATTGCAGTGCTCTAATAGAAATTATGCTCTTTTTACCACCTCTTAAGCCACCTTCTCTGAATGCCATGCGAATGTACTGTACTTTCACCACCTTTAAAAGGGAATCAAACTCCTGAAAAAAACGCTCCTCCTTTTCTTGCTGAATACTGGATTTCTTCATGTTGCCATCAAAGGTTTAAAATGGACAAAATGTACCCTTGGACCAGTGCTATTTTAATATATATTTGTAATAATTTTAAGCTTCCTGTCCCAAACCTGCAAAGTTAGACCTGGTGCAGATATTTGTGACTCTGCCACAGATGCCACTCTGCAGTCAGAGGGAAACAACATAAGTAATCACATTAGTGAAGACCAGTAATAGCAGGCTAATACTGTTCCTCCCATTTTGTTTAAGTACAGTCCTTAAGCCTCTCCAAAGCATCTGTAACAGACTGAAACCACATTTTCCGAGCCCACTGTGGCCTATATAGGAGAGGCCAGCAGAGCATTCACCTCTCCGAGCACTCTGCACACTTCTACAGGGTTAACTTTACCATCTAACATTTGCTTGGCTGTAATGAACCACCCCAGTAAGATTAACAAAGCAAGATCCAAAGTCCAGTGGTACTAATATGCCCAATGCAGATGTAACACTGTGTGATTAGGGACCTAAGGAAGATCGACAACTTATCAACCTGCTTCTTGATAACAATGCTGTTAATTTATTGTTGTTACTAGCACTAACAAGAAAATAAAATAATTTTAAGTTCACAACATACTATTCCGTCATCAAACTCCTTTTCCTTGCTTTCCCCCTTCCTTTAGACAGGGTATGTCAAGCTTACAAAAACCTTTTCTATATCAGGATGCTTGGGCTTATTCTAACTGCAGTCACGTGTAGGATGCTGGTAAATAAGCATGGCCTTTTGGATCAATCACATGCTAAAAGATGATCTATTATAAAGATCATATCCTGGTCATACATGAATAATTTAGTAGATACTTTTAAAAATCGGACTATTTTCCATGTTCACATGCATTTCATATATGGGTAAGATATTTCCATTTATCTGCTAGAGGCTTTGAGGAATAACATATTGTCCCATAAAAATGTGATCCTAATTTTTGTTCAGAGAGACTTTGTAGTTAGGATTTATTCATGCCGTTCACAGAAGGCAAGTTCAAAACAGTTTAAGCTGTAAAGTTTATGGGGAACATCAAAGAAGTTAATGCATTTGTTCTACATAAAGCTAAAGGAGATGAGCTGACCATCTCCTACATCTGTATCAGGACTATGTTGAAAAACATGAAGAAATTCATTATTCATCCCTTTCTTAGAAATGTAGAAAAAAGCTGTTTCCTGGAGACAACAAAACCATTTGTAACAACTGTTAATTCTCTTCCCATGAACATTTCTATTCTTAGCTGTTACATTTTGCTGTATCACTGTACTGCAGTAGAAGAAATTCACATCTCTTTCCTGCGACACTGTACTTGCTTTTGTACAGTCATGTCAGACATTCCAAAGGCTGCAGTTCATCACTATTTACATCTTGTTCCCACAAAGACAACAGCACAGTACTTCTAGGCTAAAAAGTCTGCATTAATTTATGGGCATATTCACTGTATAAAGGTCTATGCTGGACATAAAACCAGGGCAAATTTAATTTTCTTCGCGCATTCCCCAAGAATAGTGCAAAAACTCACAGACCATAACAATGAAACCTTCACGCCTGTCCGCCCTGCACCTGCAGAGCTAACCTACAGGGCCACAGAGCAAAGACCTCCTCCCATGGGGCCGTAAACTCTTTTGCAAGTAACAAGACATCTACAGAATTAAACTTCACAAAATCTGATGCAGATGCTCTACTCTTTTGAAGAGAGAAATGTTTCTTCCTAACCAAGTGCATTTTTCCCCTCAAAGAGGAACTTCAGTGTTAGCTGCTAGCTCTTAGGTTCTCCCTGTTGTGAATCCTTCAGTCAATTATGACACCTGTGTACGTGGCCTCTGGTCTGGCAGGTTCCTGGCACCCTCCAAAGACCTATAAACCAATGAGGAGGAAATTTCTGCACACAGCATGAATGAGAGACTAGAGTGAGCATCTGGCTCGTTTTCCTTCCCACTTGAAACATTACCTAAATAGTCTCCATTTCTTCCCTCGTGTTATTTGAGTATGACTAATGGGAAAGTTTATTTTAAGAGTTGCTTTCACATATTTTGCATGGCTATCTTTTTCTCTCTACACTGATTGGTCTCCTCTTCCTTCTTTTTTAAAGTCATTTGCTTTATGGTAGAAGGGGGAATCTAGCTAGGACTGCAGTTTGACAAAGAGTCAGGGCGAGTTTGAAAAACTATGCGTCACATAAACCTATGGTGCTTAGCCGTAACATAACCCTGGTCTCCCAAGCAAATATACTGAACGTGGCCAGCTGAGAAAAGCAGACTGTGAGATGCTTAAGATGGGAAAAGCACTGAAGATTGTGACAGAGATTCTTGCTTTTTTTGAGGTGACAAGAATATGATGCAGGAGCTGCGTTCTACACGGGATCACATTTGCATATAGGAAGCATAAGTCCTTTGAAAACAGTATTTCCTTCATAAAGGAAAGTAAGCACTAAGCAGTTTTTTGAACAGCCCAACTGTACAGTTTTTGTTCAAAGGCAATTATGACTTTTCATTATGAAACACTTTAATATGACCAGATACAGGTGAGAAACATTATTTACCTTGCAGACCTTTAGTTTTGATCATGATTTTGTCATAAGCCTCTGTATAATTAATTTTCTTCAGAAAGCCTTATCTTTCAGAATAATGTGATTACATGAGAATGAAGTCTTTTGGTTTGTTGTTTTGTTTTGCTTTAAAGAACAAACTTTGGAAATATATATTGGAAAGACTAGTTTGTAAATGCAACCTCTCCTGGCTCAGAAAAAAGCCAGTGAATAAAGAGGGGGAGGAAAAAAAAATTAAATCCCCGCAATTGTTATTATTTAAACACAATGCTTATAGAGAACTTACTGTTCATCTTGACAGCATCTCATAGTACTGGATTTTTTAAATAGCTTGAATTTACGTATATTAGTCAAGTTAGACCTCAAGGGTCAGTATGAGCAAGGATACATGTCATTTACTGAGTCCGTCTGACCTACTGGTACCGTTCTGGCAACCGTGTCTGGGTGGGAAAGTTCAGGGAGGGTGGCTGACCAGCATTTTAGAGAAAGCCTGTACTTCATGCTCTGTTATGTAGGAGATCTATCGAAGCCACTTCAAATACTCTTCTAGAACACTGAATACATGCATATAGAGCGCACATCAAGCACAGGGAGGAGTTCAAAGAGGAGCTCTGTGTTTATTTTGCTCAGAGTATTAACAAAATAAAGTCTTAAAAGGAAAGTTGCATGGATTCTTACATCTAAGAATCCATTTCTGCTCTAACTAAAGTTAGATGGGGATAGGGAAAAAAAGTTACTATCACAACTTATTTGGATAATGCTTTGCTTATTTAAAAGAAACTTCATTCATTTAAGTATTTACAGATACAGTTTTATCAAAGCCACAGCTAACAATAAGACTGTTAAATGAAGAAAGCAAAATCATTTGGATTACTTGGCACTGACTGTATAATATATTGACCAGGCTAAGTAATGGAGAGCAATCAATTCAGTAAATAAAGCCCCCAAAATCTAATAAAATTGGGTCCTAATGCACAACAATAAATTACAAAAAACTCTCAGTATATGGAATGGCTTTCTACACAGCTATCCAGTTTTTAGCTAAATCCAACTCCAGCTGAGTGTAGTGATTTGAAACGCTAGAAACTAATATTTAGTTTATGATAGGAAAGAGAACCTCAAGAAAACAAACTTACCAACTTTTTTTCCCATTCCTTATTAAGATCATCCACATAGGCAAGAACAAAATCAATTCTCCTGACACCATCCCTGAAGAAAATAGAATCTTTGCTTTGATGTCTTTTATCAATCTGTGGAAGATACAGGCATACAATTAAAAAAACACAAGTATTGCTGTTGATTTGAAATATAACAGAGGACAAAGTTGCCCAAAATCACATCACTTCCTCAGTTTCTTCACAGCTGAAGATACACTAGCACAAGATTCAACAAGGGCTATATCCGCTTAAAATAATTTCTAAATTAACTGCTTATATCTACAAACACTACATGTAAATAATCAGTATATGAAGAATAAATACATGTTAATGTAGCAATACCTGTGAACAATGACCATTTATTCTTCACAGTCTTTACAGTGTGTCTTAAATGATCAAGCATGATTTGTTTCTGCAGTTAGTCAGAACGCCACTCTACACAAAAGCCAGCTAGGGCACAGTTCATCGACTTGAAGCAGGTAGCAAAAAGTAAATTCCATGCATTTTTTTCTACATAACAAAATTCACTATAAACAACCACCACAGAGAAATGTCTCAGCAATGACAACATATGAAAATGCACACAAACAATACAGGGGTTATGTTTCAAAATTTAGTATTTACTTTTGTGGGGGAAAACCCAAAAATCTAATAAAATGTATCAATGCAACAGGGCAATTAGTATTCTAATTTGATCTATTAAAGGTTATATTTTCATTTATCAGCAAGCTAGAATGTTTTAATAACAACATTCATCTTTTTCACTGATTAGACTACAGTAATTAATATTAAGCAAATGAAGACCACTACCTCACTCTCCTAGGGAAGTTAACAAAATATTAGCTAAAATTATTTATGATCCTATCAATATTCAGCTTCACCAAATTCTTTACAAGACTAGAGGTTCATACAGCAAAGTGATCTCCATAGAAGATAATAATCTGGTCTAAATTTAACTCCATGCTAAGGAAGGTTGTTACTGGATTTTTAACCACACCCATCAGCAGAAATGTGCTTACAAACAACGAATCGTGTTTTCATTTTGTTAAGAGTAGGAAGAAAAAAGCATAACTCAGAGGGATATGCCTCTGTCTTCTCCCTCTTAAGCCATGCAAGGATGCGCGTGAAAAATATTCTGTGCTTTCTCAGAGTACTTTATAAATGTGAACCTTGCTCCCAGTTAACAAAAGGCATCACACAGTGAAGCATGTTATTACTGCAGCCATCCAAGCCACTTGCAGTATCATTCATCACTGTTTTACCCTGAGACGTCGCTTCAGGAACAGATTAAATCTCCTTCCGCTCTGCTGGAATAACCAACAAGTAGTTAGCAAGCCCACTGCTCCTCTCCAAAACCCAAACCAACTGCTTTGAGCACATACCCCCCAGCTAGTTAGTGAGAAATCTGTATCCTTCAGAACCACAGGAAAAGCTTCCAACTATCAGAAAAACACAAGCATCCCCAAACAGTATGGCTATAATGTCTTTTTTAATAAAGGCAAAGCTGTGCTGGCATTCATTTTGATAATAAACTCAGGCATTTTAAAATAATGACTCTTAAATTGCTAATTGCAATCATTTGTATACTTAAGCAGATTTTAAAAAGGAACAATGAGAAAGTTTCTTTGAATGTAATGCATAAGCAACAAAACAAGCACTGGCTAATGGACAGAGAACGCATATTTCTGCCACACTCCTGTTAGGCTGAACCCACGGGGACATAACAAGACGAATGACACCCATGTAATTCCAGAGTTGACAAAATTACAAGCAATAATATCTGCATATCCCAGGAGATGTGTTTATCTTCAAACAGGCTCAAATTTAGTTTTTTAGAAAAATTTTAAATCCCTATTGTTCCACAGTGTTATTCAGCTTTATGCCTCTGCGCTAGATACCCTGGTAACTGCTGTAACCAGACAGTAGCCTACTTGGACCATCCGTTCATTCTGGAGAATTCCCGTATTTCCTGAAGCTACTCGCACCTTTGGAAAGCTATGTCTCCCTTTGTTGTTTCTCTTCTTGAGAAATATTTACAGCAGGTCAATTAACATAAGACTACTTTGTAAGAATTTAAGTCAGTACAAACTACCTCCAAAACCATTTTTGCTTCGAAATGCAGTATGTAATCATTTAAGACTAAGATGTTCAAAAAAATCATGGCATCCAAGAGAAGAAAACAACATAATAGCATTCTCCTGTTTTATTTTGCGCTTACAGGTTACTTTTTTTTTTTTTATAATTCTGACTACAAACAAACTGTAACTGTTTAGACATTAATTTGATAGCGTATAGAACCACACCAATATCTAAACTGGATCAACAGTACTCTGGTCATTCAGCATTACAGTAAGCAAACCACAAAGTGCAGTCTAACAACTTACAACACTGGAATGCAGTCTAAAAGCAGACTGCCCCAACCACCCATCAAAAAAAGATACGAGATTGTCTAAGCACAGACATGGCCCTAGCGATCTAACAAAATCCATATACACAAAGAAAAAAAAAATAAAAATCATTATTTACTTTTAAAAAAACCTCCTGCCAAAGGGGTGTCCCAAATTCTTTGGGTAGCACAAGTATAATTAGATCATTCCATACAACTGAAGTAATATTTTATCTTTAGTGCCATCAAAGTTTGCTCATTTTCTATGATGTATCAGAATCCTGCTCAGTCATTAAAGGTCTGACCATCAATGCAAGAAGATGCAGTAGTCATCGTCGGATCTGAGGAGGGGAATACTTACCACTTGTAAGGGCTACGTATTAAACCCATAAATTACTCTTTTCCATTTTGTTGCATTTGGATTTCACAAGAAGAACAGGATCAGTCTTGCATATTCATGTAATTCCATGCATAAATGTGCACTTACGGGTTTAAAATATATGAAATGTTAGTAATTTGCAGTGGTTGCATCAGTGAATTATAAAATATTACAGATTAGTACATCTTACTTCTTAACAGCTCTTTCCAGAACTATACTGAAATTAATTGATCTTACACAACCTACAGTTAAAAAATGAAGTTGCACCTCAGAGCAGACATTCTGTGACATCTACCTTCTGGAATACAAGTAACCAAATTACAATTTCCCAATGCAGCACAGAGAGCAACCAGAAGCTTTTGAATAATTGAATAATACCCAATGAGGAATTGCAGAAGAGATGGAGCCAGCCTCTTCCCGGAGGCGTTGGGTGAAAACACAAGAGGCAACAGCCACAAGTTGCAGCAAGGGAAATTCCTACTGGATTGAGGGTGTGGTTGAGCAGGAACAGGTACAACAGGTTGCCCAGAGAGATTGCCTCACAGCCATCCTAAGAGATCAAACAGCTTGGCTAAGCAAGGCCCTGACCCAAGTTTGAAATCAGCCTTGCCTTTAGTAGGAGGTTGGTTGAGGAAACCTCCAGAGGACCCTTCCAATCCAAGTCACCTATGCCATTCTATGCAACGGTGTTACTCAAGTGTTTAGCATTTACCAGTGCTTCCAAAAGCTGGATAAATCCACCAGCTACCAAGCAAGCTTACAAAAACTACTTGTTCAAAAACAAACACTCCCTTCCTGTTTTCCTGTAGTAACTTTCCAGTTTTAATAGTCTTTGTAAGAACGAAGTGACTTCACAGCCTGCAGACAGATCTGCTAATTGAACACTCTAAAGATCTATCATAAAGAGCTGAATTTTTCATGTACCTACATAAGTATAAACTTACTGGATTCATATGGCATTGCATTAATATTCCTAGTTATCCCATAATCATTAACTTCGTCTAGACATCCAGTAGTCTATTAGACCACGTCCAACCAAACAACCCTCCAAGTACCTGGACTTGCAATGCTCGCGTTAGACATGAGCTAAAGCCCAGCTACAGAAAATCCTGACTCAAAATGGACAGGTTACAGGAAAGACCAGGATGTCAGTGTAGAAATAAATGAAGCATAGCTCAAGACACAGGACACACCATGTTCATTTCTGCCCAAACTGGTTTGGGTGAAGTGTGTAAATGGTGGCTGGTGGTCGCACGCTACATTCCAACCCATCACAGCTCTCCCGCAGGTGGCTCAGAGACGCTTCTCCAGGGCCAAAGCAAACAGGCCAGTCACCGCAAAGAGGAGAGGGAGAGCGAGCTGCTGGATGTGGCATCAACCACTGTATACGGTAACAGGAAGGGCTTCAGAGAAACAATTTTGGACTGAAGCTGAGAGACAGAGACTCCAGGCAACATTTCCATGGCCTTGCTTGCCCACCGAAGCGAACAGACAGCTGACCTTGGTCAGTACAGTCAGCTAGCCCTTGGTGGTCTAACAATATCACAGTACCTGAAAAGCAAATATATTTTGCAGATTATACCCGAGTGATTTAATCCTGCATATTTTCACAGGACTCAGGGATTTGTCTTTCTAGTCATCTACCAACCAGGAAATTTCTGTCCTTACAGGCCACATAGCACAGCGCTCTCTCCTTGTAAGCAATGGAGCTTCCTCCAAATATACCTTGCTACTGAATACCCTAGCCCTCTCCACGTCCATTCTTCAAAGACAAAGGAACTTCTCCTAGAGAAAAACTTTTCAGATTAATATTGTCAGAAAACCGCGGGTTTCTTAGGGGCCTACAATCAGAAACATCCTGCCCCAATCCAACTGCCCAGGCTTCAAGGTTTCAAGAGTGTCCAACCTCACAGCGCTGGGACTGCGGGTTCAGACCTCAGCAGCCTTCCCCTTCTTTCTGTATCTCAGAGTGAGAAGGTGGTTTAGAGCAGCAATTTCAGTAATAAAGCAGTAACTAGCACTAATGTGAGATGGAGGAACCCAAACCAGTTTCACTACAGTTATAGCACAGTGAAGAATCTCTGGCTATGACTAACAGGTATGTTGAGCAGTTATGTTAATAACATGATCCCCATTAGCACATCTAGGAATTATACTATCTTATTCCTACATTACCAGACAAGAAAACTGCCCAAAATTACAAAATAAAATTGATTTGAAACGTTTTGCTTGCTTACAAGATACAGTCTACAAACCAAATATTTTATTTACTGCATACCAAACCAAAATATCATTACAAAGCTATTAGTTAATTTATAAATTAACAATTCACTGCAGAAAAATCTTCTGAATACAGAAATGGACAAAAATATAAGGGTTTGAAAGCTGAATCAAAATACAAGAAAAGTCTCCATAACTGAAAGGGTAGGAAACATTCAATGATTTAAAACCAAAATTATCACCCTCACTTGGATTCCCAGTTTGCACAGAATATTTATATACCCTCCTTTTCACCAAATTAAACATGCTTATAGTTATAAGAAAATCACTATGATTTAAGTGCCGCTATGCTAATTGTAACTGTTCGATAAAATTTATTTCCAAAAGCAAAAAAAGCTCCTGGAAATGCATTTACACAGCATATGCAAATATACAGGCACTCTACTGAAAATCAAAAAAGCAAATTCCTGGTTTATGCGCAGCAAACTCTGTTCCCATTATACCAGAGATCCCCTTGGCATGAAGTTCTCTTCGATATTCTTCCTTGAAGGAATCCACGCAACCGAAGTGCTTACCCACTTCAGAGAGGTGTATTAACAACACTCTTACCACCACACATTTCAATTTCCAGTTATGCTTCATGCAGGCTGCAAAGCTGTATACAAAACTATAACCCTTCCCATTCAAAGAAACACAAAACCCCACATATTTCTTGTGGCTAAAACTTGCAAGCTACTTTTACCCCCCCTTACTACAATTGTGTTTCAATTTTGAGCCACATTAAAATCTTAAAGCTTGAAAACATGCATTTCAAAGCAGTTTAAAACACTAAGGTATTCGCACTAAAATTTAAATGTGCAGAAAAAGCCTCTCTGGATAAAAGAGCACATTAAACAAGAATAGAACAAAGGAAAATAAAAAGTATGCTAAGAGAGCATATGTGTTAATGTAAGACACCAGAGCCCAATGTAAGCAAGCAGACAGTTTTAATATCCTCAGCATGTACTTCTTCAGTTATCTTAAATCATTTTTCGTAATTTTTTCTCCATAAAAGGATAACAGATGTTTTAAGTTTTCTGATATATTTGACAATTAATACAATTATCTCATCTGCACATTTCAGTGAGTGGATATTTGGAGCTTTTCATTATTATTTACCACAATAAGAAAAAATAGGCAAAACATTTCAAGTTCTGTCAGTGTGTCTTGCTCTTCAAAACTTTTTTTAAAAATACTTTTTTAAAAAAACTTAATCTTTAAGTATCATGCTGACTCACAGAGCCCTCCAGATTATCATGATAAAAAGGAATCCCGCATTTGTTAATAACACCATAGTCAGAATATATCCTACAGCCCATCAAACCAAAACAATAATAAAAAGCAAACTTTCCAGTTTTCTCACCAATCTTAACTTTTCAATTTTGCCTGTTATCCTTTCAATTTCCTTGAATTTATCATTTAAAGCATCACTAGGAATAAAGGCAAAAAACCACATTCATTTTTATAAGCTAGGAAAAAAAAAAAAAAAATCTTTTTGGAAGGATGGCTTCCTTGAAACTGGAAAATTTTCTGTTGTTGAGGGACTTTTTGGCATATGGTAATAGAAGACGCCACACAGATTCATGCAAGGAAGCATGAATATTGCTTACTGCTTACCACTTGATGTTCAGGGATGAGTAAAGTAGTCTCAGTGCTGTTTAGGCCCTGCCAGTGGCATCATGGGAAAAACATAATGTTGTTAGCGATGATGCAAAGGATGCTTCAAAATAAAAGGCTATTTCAGAAGAAACAGTGTAGCTTCTAGCTTAAGCTGCTGAAAAGCTTATTCTGAGTGATAGATTTTTTCAGTCCTAGACAGTCAACGTTTAAACAAACCGGCACCTCCTCAGTTGACCGCGGTTTCTAGCCTATGGCGCTGACTGTTACATGGCCCATACTGATTTTGAAGTATTAACAACAGCTTTTAATAAGAGCTATACATTTCCATTATACAAAATAAAGTCTGAGCAACTTGGCACAGATTACAAACTGATGAAGAACAACTTTTAGCAGTACTTTTTCTTATTTTAATACCAAAGAGAAAACGTATGTAGTCTAAGATGGCTGTGCTTGCAGCCAGAACAGGTGACACCCCTTGCTGAGCTATTTTTGCAATACTAACTGAAATTATACCGTGTGTGCTGAACAGAAACAAATGCAGAGAGACAAATCATTAATCTCGTAGCACAGACAAATTGGTAGCAGTAATTGCAGCTCTTGTGCCTAACGAGGTTAGCAAGGGCTTCTCAGCTTCCAGTTCTGATCCAGCCTGGTGAGGCCCTACCCTGATGTTAACCGTACAGATCTGGGTGCTCATTATTTTCCTCTGTGTGGGCCTGGCGGGCGCCGAAACATCCTCTGGGCAGGCTCCACACAGGGAGGGCAGGCACACCAACAGCAGAGGACTCTGCAGAGCACAGCTGCCCTACAGACACATCCATACCGAAACTACCCGGGGCCCCGGCCCACAGCTCTGTGACTGCACGAGCAAAGGATTCTGAGATCAGGCTTCACTATTGGAACGAGTAAGTTGGCAATATCCAGTTCTGTTAGTCAAGAATTTCTCACACTCGTCTCTTGTTTTGCGTCTAAAAACAAATTACAGCTTTAAACAGAGCAACCAAATATTGCGAGCGCATTATGAAAACATGACGGTTCTCTAGGGAATTAAATTAACTTTCAACAGAAGCAGAATACCAACTTTATTTCATTATTCTATCATCATTTATTGGTTTAGAGTTGTAATATTTCAAAACGTGTATTTTCCCAAATCCAATTTTCATAAAGTACTGTTTATCATTTTTTAAATTAGAAATGAATATTTTTCACTTTTATTATAATTTTCCTTGAGAGAAACCACCAGGTCCATTCCTGTAATTTTGTGAAAACATACATGCTATATTTTTGTTCCTGTTTATGTTGCAAGTAATACATACACACATCTGTACATTCTTTCTTAATGATGCCATCTCAAAGTATTTGCCTACCTAAATAAGATAAAAATATCCTTTTCAGAACTCAGTCAAATCAACACAGAAAGATCTGGTTTTTGGCAAGGAATCCACATGAGAAACAGTACAAATACAAGTAACTGCACTCTGCTCTCACCCTAAGATAGTCTGAACTGGGTTTAAAAGTCTAATCCTCATGTTACTGACGCTACTGGAAAAACCTGCGCTATTTGTAGAGAACTAAGGGCTGAGATGCTTAAGCGGAGAGTTTTTCTCCAATTATACACTGAAAATATCTGCCTGTACTGTATAGGTTTGACATCAGTGAAAGGGCAGCCTTTGCTTTTCATTGCTGTCCTAAGGCTCCTGACCTCTCTGTTTCACCCCTTGGCCCCCCCATCCAAGGTGGCACCCTTCCATCTGCTTTTCTTCCACCTCTCCATCCCATAGTCCTCCCTCCCACAGCTTCCCATCTCCTCCATGATTGGATGTAAATACCCACCGGTCCTCATATGCTGGCCACACTGCTTCACTCCAAGATAACATTTTAATACATTTCGTGAAACACTGAACTGTGAGATAGAGAAACACAGCTGGTGGAGTCCTCTGCAAATTCCTATGCATTTTGTAAAAGACTTTCCTGTTAACCTAGAGAACCTACCCCGTTCTCAATACACCAGTCTGCAATTAATCAGCTCAAGTCATGGGGGTTACCTATTGTAAAACTGGTGATCAAACCATCTCCTGCACATTTAAAGCATAAGAACTCATGTAGAGGAAACGCTGCTTTTTCATTATATGTCAAAATCAACGTACAGCACAAAGGGGCTCCAATCTTAGTAACACGACCCCCAAAACAAGCACCAACCAGTGTTTTCGGAAATGCTCAAATAGTCCAACTTTGCTGAGATGAAAACCAAGAATGGCACTGGTGGCAGCAGTGTTGGGCCGGTCCTTCGTACTCTGGAATCTGCTTTCCTAAGTCTTTAGCACTCTCACCCCAAAACGTCCCTCAGATTGTGTTTTGTAGTTATACTTGAAAGAAGTATTTCCTTCTAGATTTTGAAACTGATTTGGTCTGTCTTCACAATATTAATAATGGTATTTATGTATCTATTTGAAAACCCACCGGTCTGAATTGGAAAATAAACAAGCATGAGAAGTGATGTCCATCATAATGGCATTTCTTTGGGGGGGAAAAAAAAAATCAATTCATTTGGAACTCCTATAGCTCTCAAAAAGAATAATCTATGTGTCATATCCCTAATTTTCATAAAATGCATTGCTTTAATACATTTGATGGAGCTCTGCCAATTTACTTCTGCTAACCTGGTTTAAATAAAGACAGCTTGTTCTCAGATTTTCTCACAATCAAGTTACAATATGGAAGATCTTGATTAACAGCAATTTTTAGTGAGCATTTCACTGGTGTGAAATTAACAGGAAAGGTGAAAATTTCATATGTAATTTCTCACAGCTAGAATAGGGCACAACCCTGTAGCTTTACTTACAAGAGCAGTGCAGCCATCTGCCTTTTATGAGGGTGAGAAACTCAGGGCCCACATACATACCAAGCAAACATTTTAAATTACTTCATACTTCTTAACTGGAATAGCAGACAGACAAACAGTCCTCTGTATACACCTCTTAAATATGTCACTAAACTACAAACTAGTCATTTACCTCCCACAAAATCTCTACTGATTTTACAATTATCCCACTTGAATGGCCTAAAATTTTTTACTATCAGTGAAATTAATACAAACTCTATTTTTTAACCTTTCTCCCAATCTGAAATTATTTAACCAATCACCTTTCCTCTCTAAGAATAGGAACTCTATTTTGTCAGCAGGCCTCATCCTCATTTACTTTCTAACTCGAACAACTAATTATAATCACTGAACAGAAATGCACTGTGCTATCAAAACAGAATTGAGACATTATGTATTTTTCTAGCACGCTCTCTGCACAAATATAAAGCACAGAGGAGAAACAGATTCTCAGGTTTTATTTCATTCATTCTTCAATTTGCTTGAAAGAACTTTCAGAGGAATTTATGTATTTCTTGGAACAGGAACTCCATAAAGATTGATTCAAGTAGATTCTACATAGAGACTCAATTAGGATAGCTGCCTGTCCCTAAAAGAAGTGACTGTCTGTGAATTACTGATTTAGCAATTATGTAATTTGAAGCAGTTCCCATTGCAGCACCTATCTGAAAATATATCACAGCCTTTTGGGTTTTTTCCCCCTCTCCAGTCTGCTGTTTGCTGAAAGCATCTCCTCGCCTCCCTCTATGACAAAGCATCTGGAAATGATTCTTGCTATAAGGCGTGTAATATGAAAAGCTCTTGAACACCAAGTGATCTCGTTTCTTTTGTCCTTGTGGGAGATTAAAAGAAGAAAAACAAGGAGACTCAACATCAATCAGATAAAAAAAGAAAGAAAAGAAAGAAAGAAAGAAAAACCACGGTAAAATAGGCAAGTAGCAGCAGATTACAGCACAAAATGCAAAATCATGAAGAAGGAGCAAATGCACCACTGACTGGAGACTCAATTGCTTTTTTGGGGCCCAGATTTCACCTGACTTTGTATATACGTTAACAGGCTTCATTACAGACTGTTTTTTTTTCCTTTTTTTTTTTCCTTTAACTTGCATCATTCCTTATGTCCAAATCATATATTTCTTTACAGATGACAAAAAAATACTGCTCAATTATGGATAGGTCATGTTTTGTGCTCTCCATATTTGAATCTAGATTTCTTTTGGTCCCTCCTCTGTTGCTAAATCAACATTAAGGTCCTAGCTTTTTCTCCCTACTGCTGAGCAGGATACTGTTACTGTATGTTATGTTTCTTCTTTTCCAAAAGAAAAGACAGCCTGAGCATATGACATTGTGACCTGAATATAAATTCATTTAGCAATTTAGCACTTTCGCAATGTTTTTTTTATGAATGAATTCCATTTCTGTTTTTAAATTACTTTACTTATATTAAGACTTCCAAGTGTTCATATTTTCCAACTGCAGCAACCAAGTTAATTATCTGGTTAAGTAACAAGATTACCAACCTATCACTGGAGTAAAATCATAAAAAAAAACCCCAGAGAAACGTGCTATCTGACAAAACAAGAATGAAGTATGTTGACCTGATCTCAGAAGGGTCTTGGTGAAAAGAGGAGAAACCACTGCTTTTTTTTCATGCTGGGATATACAACCCTGCTCAGTTCCTATGGGAATGCATCAAGGACAACAAAAGGCAGCCTAGCAAAGAACTGAAGGAAGATAAATTCTTCCAGTTTACAGAGAAGAAAACAGAGAAGTTGTGACAACACATAAAGATAAAGGATTAGCACTCTATGAAAAAAAATCAGGGCTCTCTCACTGTCAGAATGAATTAACGGAAATGGAAAATTTAATGGAAAAACTTTAAGGATAGACAACCTGAGTATCTAGGACATTAATCAATCCAGAACTAAGCCTGTCCTGGCTGGTAAGAGTGTGATACTGGACAAGAAGATTAACTCTGCAACTTTACATCTGGCTAATGCATAGAAAGCAAAAATCAGATAAATTAAGAATGTTATTAGGGGACAAGGGTAGGATAATACAAAAGCACAGAAAAGTACTAATTTAAATTAAAGCAAGTATCAGATAACGATCTGACCTGGAGAATCAAACAATCTAAAGCCAAATAAGCCGTCTCCTCTTAGAGCAAGAGAGGAAAATAACAGAACAAAAAAACTCAATTCATCAAGCCAACTACAGACTAATATTGTTAATAAAATCTTGTGATATTTAAGAACTATCTATGAAGAAAGGTAATTACGTAAGTAACATGCATGGGTAGAAAACAAGAGAAAATGCAGCATGAAGTGACCAGTGAGAGATTAAGAGAGTAACCAGATATATTTTTCATAAGGAGACTACCTCCCAGACAAGAAAGTGCTGAAGACCAAAACCTCCTCTCCCACCCTATCATCATTCACCCTTCAAACACGGTTCAAGTCCCATGTCTCTACACCTATAATACATGTGTGTCACACCCTTTCTCCCACGTTTCCTGCCTTTTCCTACATCCTAAGTGAATTAACTGTCAGTGTTAGATTGATGGTTGGACTGGATGATCTTCACGGTGTTTTCCAACCTAGGCAATTCTGTGATTCAGCAAATTCTTTCAAGCTTTGGTGAAATGGATCATCTCCACCTACTCAGAGACACTCAAAAGGAATTTAGAATCATCTTCAGACTCTGATGCTGATCATGGTATGATGATTCATATGGTATAATTAGAGACTCTATCTGCCCAGGGTTCAGCAAAGTATCTGATATGGCTGTTCACTGAAAATTTTCCTGGAGAAATAGATTACTACATCTCCAACAGATTCAGAAAGCAAGGTGAACATACTAACACTGGTTAGTGAACTTCAGTAGCAAGGTGAACATACTAACAGTTTTTAAGACGGAACTGGTACGTTTATGGAAACACATAGATGATATGGTTGCATGCACTAGCAACATGAAGATCTGTGTAATCTAGGAAGCATTTCTGAGTTCTGTCTTCACATGACCATCTCCAAATATGCCTCTCAGGAGGTGAGGAAAATGTTTTACTCTTAAGAAGTTCAGGAGAACAGCTACAGTTCCAACACTCAATTCAATAGACATCATTTCTGATGAGCACTCATGGCCAGTATGAGACTCTGCTTCAACAGAGCAATTATTTCTTTCCCTATCTATAATTCTTTCTATCTTCCTTTAAGCATACAATAACCATAATAAAGAAATCGGACAATAGAAATTAAAATAAAATACCAATCTCAACAATGCATACTTTCAATATTCTTTCTAAATTTGTTTCTTAACTGAATAGTAACCACACACTGCTATCTACTTAAGATACTGTGTACTGTACTTATTAATCAATGAGCTACTGTGAGAAAATTAATAGCTGCTGATGCTTTTCATATTGCATGTTGCAAGAAAGAGATATTCTTATAACTCAAATCTTCATTTGGTTCCTTATAAATCTTGCTGCACTGTCAAAAAGTTCCCAGAGCAGAGGAATGCAAGAGTGCCTTGACTTCCCTATCCAGCCAGCAATGTAATGCGCAGCATAAAACAAAGTGTTGCATTTGTGCAGAAGCATTATGTTTTTCCAATTGCCAAATCTTTAAATGATCGTGTGATTCTCATTTCAAGACTGATACTGGAAACACTGTTAAGCCCATGCTGTTTTCTACTACTACAGTGTTGTAGCACTAACACTGGTAAGTCTCTTGTAAGACTCACTATCACTGTTACAGAAATGGGTTTGCTCCTTCAAAAAACTAAAAGGAAAAAAATGTTTACAAGGATGAAAAAGGAGGTATAAGACAATCTGAAAGAAATTTAATTTTTAAAACTAAATCTGTCTTCCACAGCAACTGTTCCTCTTCCTATCATGCAAGTTAAGACCATCAGAACTCTACCTTACCTCAGAGCTGCTTGGGACTTCTGACTCTGCAGTTGAAGTAGTTTCACATAAAGGTCCATTGCATTCTTCCCCTAAGGAACAATGAAAGAAAGACAGATTCACATAAATACATTCTTTATTTTAAAACATTACAGTATCTGAAAATTATGTGAACCTTGAAGGCACAGAGCTATGAACAAGCAAAAGGAATAACTGCAAAAAATAACACTCAGCTACATAAAATCTTCAATAATCGTTCTTTGAAGGGGAAAAAATGCTGTGAGACACAATATACTCTGTCTGTAGTACCTGGTTGTAACCTTGCAGTCACAGAAACATATTTTTAACTATGGCAAACAAAAACCTGTCAGTATCACTTATCTTTCTTGTCTCAAATGTCTGTTAGGTTACTGTCTATAAAGGTCTCACACCCAGAGCTTTGCTGCTTCAGTTATGAAAATTCAATTATCTCTGGGATTGCTTGCTATAAATTGAATTAGGTCTTTTGTTGCTAAGGGATTAATAGTGTGCAACCTCAGGATTACAGATGCCCACATAATGGACATAGGACAACAGGATCATGAATAATAGTATCAACTGAAATTACCAAGATGCTTCTTGTTTTAAAAAAACAAACAAACAAAATCCCCTTTATTTTAACAACAGTACTCTAACATGACTTTCCTGCAAATATAGTCAGTTCACCAAGGACACTGTTACTTAGATGTTAACATTACAGGGAAAAAACACCTTGAGTACCTTCAGATCCCTAAATCATACTGAGATGTCAGCTGGGTTTGTGGCTCTGAACCTACTCTCTCAGCAGTTTCCTCTGGAGAGGAATTCAGAGCCCATAAGCAGACTCCTGCTCCAAGAAGTTTTTGTAATCAACCATCTCTGCTGATTCAGCAGACAGAGCAGTCCCCTAAATGAGGCATCTAAGTAACTCCACCACTAACGGAAAAGCATAAGCGGTTTTGAAAACAGCTCATCACAATCTAGAGCAGGCATCTAATAATGGTGCCTCTTTCATCCAAAAAAAATTGATTCATCTACTCCTTGCTCCATGAAGGAAGTATTGCTGGGTATAGCACAGACTGACTAGCACATCTCAGAGTGGTCCACTGTCAAGGAAACTACAGTTAGATTATTCCTACCAATAAAACCAACTTTTTTTTTTTTTTTTTTTACAAAATTACATCCAGGCAGATATATAAACTAGTTCTCTGAAAACCTATAATAAGCTACTTAAGTACAGCTTGAGAGCATTTTGTTTCCTGTAATTTTTTCCTTTGGCAAAGTTCACTTACAGAAAACAGTTTCTGTAATTTATAACTGCACATGCGATGACAAACTGGGCAATGGTATATAATGGTATGTAACATATAATGAATACGTTTCTGAATGCTAAGATATTTAAAGCTGTCATATGCTATTCTGCTAAAGCAAATTATGCCTGCAAAACCTCTATTAGTAGATACAATCTGAACACTTAAGTTTTACTTATGCACTTGTGGAAAGGTGTTTTCATATGCTGATACAAGCACGGAGACCAGTGTTGTCATCTCCTAAAAGTTACTGTGAGAGTAGATAATTTGGGATCATTCTTCCTACCCAAATATAAGGTGATTGCTCCAGGGACTAGGCTGTAAGACAGAACACCAAACACAGAAAAGGTTTGTAGGAACAGCTTCAGCCCAAAACTGATTTCAGTTCACCTCCCAACACAGCACAAGCGTTCAACATTCAACAAATAGCACGTAATGGGAGAATATCGTAATAAGAACACAGAAGTTTTGACTCAAAGCCCAACAATTTATCAAAATACTCTGATTAATTTATGTGAGAAACTGTATCTGCAAGAATATTCCTAAGGAGAGGCTTTACCTTCATACAGGCTGGCTTTAGGCTTAAGCAAACTCAGCCCCTGCTCAGGACAGCAGACCATGAAGCCGCGCTCGGCTGCCTGCCCTGCCCACAGCCCTGGGAAGCAGGTCGCTGAAGCTCTGCCTGAAGGTAGCGAGCCCAGGGCCCAGAAGCAGAAAGCCCAAACGTTTCATCACACAAACCCTCCACGGCAGGAAGAAGCTTGTCCCTGGAGCAGTAACAAGTAGTAACGTTCAATTTGCCTATGCTGCCGAGAGGACTTGAAGTGATTCCACAGCATACAACAGCAGCTCTGGTGTTTGTTTTTTCTGGATTACCCTTCCTGTACTTGTGAAAGTTTAACCTCAGGAACAAGCACAATTCAGGGTTCTACATTTTAAATGCTCTGCAAGTACCACAGCTGATTACTTATGCAACTGGTGGTAGGAAATCCTCTTGGTATCTCTGATCCAGGAGAATAAAACTGAGTAACGCTAGAGCAGCACATAAGAAGGCAAAAAGACAATGCAAAACATATATTCACTGAGAAGTACAACATACTTAATACATTCACTCCTTGAAAAAAACACATAAACAAGCTCCTGAGCAGGAGCAGTACAAGAAATGCAGGTCCAAGTCATGGAGGAAGGTGTAAAGGAGCCACAAGCCAGAACTGCAACAAGCACCAGGAATGGAGATGCCCAAATAGCTCTTAGCCCAGAGAGCTGCCCACAGATAGCCAAGAACCGACTTGCAAATCACATTGCAAAAAGCCTGGCTCATATGCGATATCAATGACTCATATAAATTTAAGTCTGGTTTCCAAGAGGCCCCCGGCAGAAAAAAAAAATGGAGAAAGGACACAGACAAACGGGAGGAAGGCGTAACACTGGTTAGTACAATACCTTCTGACCGCATTGGCTTGAACTTGGTGAGAACCGCAATGTCATCTTTAAAAGGAAAAAACACTTCAGTAAGAAGCAGAAGTAAAATCCACTTTTAACATGAAACCATTTAATAACGCCCCTCTGTCATTTACAACACAGCCACTGTATCCCACAAAAGAATAAGCCCTGGAAACCAGAGACTCTAACCCAGACAGCACAGAGCAGGTTCCTCTTAAAAGACCAACATTCACCTTTTTGTCCAGGTATCTTATTTAGCAACACAAACCAGGATGCCACTTCCCTGTATCAGCAGCAGGGAGGACAATAATAGTTTTCTGCTAGCCAAGAAAACACCTCCAAAATTCTTCAAGAAATTACAATTTCCTATCTAAAGATAAAAACCATAATATTCTGATGAAACCATCATATTTAAGGGAATGACCTTGTTCAACACTAGACATGCTATTGTATGTAAACAGATCTAGAAATGCCTACACAACAACAACAAGAAGGACATCTACTAAACCTAAGTGGCTTTTTGGGGTTTTGGGGGTTTTTTTTGTTTGTTTTTGGTTTTGTTTTTTACAAAGTGCAGTCACTTCTTGCAATTTTTTAATTAAAAATTAACTTCAGAACAATGCTATGACTATTACAATGACACCAAGCTGTGTGGTGCAGTCGACAGGCTGGAGGGATGTGCCATCCAGAGGGACCTGGACGGGCTGGAGAGGTGGGACCGTGTGAACCTCACGGAGTTCAACAAGGCCAAGTGCAAGGTCCTGCCCATGGGTCGGGGCAATCCCAAGCACAAACACAGGTTGAGTGAGGAGTGGATTGAGACCAGCCCTGAGGAGAAGGACCTGGGGGTACTGGTGGGTGGAAAATTGACTATAAGCCAGCAATGTGCGCTCACAGCCCCGAAAGCCAACTGTGTCCTGGGCTGCATTCAGAGCAGTGTGGCCAGCAGGGCGAGGGAGGGGATTTTCTGCCTCCACTCCACTCTTGTCAGACCCCCCTCGAAGTGCTGTGTCCAGCGCTGGGACCCCAGAGTAAGAAGGACACGGACCTGCTCGAGCGGGTGCAGAGGAGGCCACAGAGATGCTCAGGGGGCTGGAGCACCCGCCTGTGAGGACAGGCTGAGAGAGTTGGGGGGGTTCAGCCCAGAGAAGAGAAGGCTCTGAGGAGAGCTTATAGCGACCTTCCAGGACTTAAAGGGGCTACAGGAAAGCTGGGGAGGGACTCTTGATCAGGGAGTGTAGGGATAGGATGGGGGGTAACAGTGTTAAACTGAATGAGGGCAAATTTAGATTAAGGAAGAAATTCCTTACTGTGAGCATGGTGAGACACTGGCACAGAAGCTGTGGCTGCCCCCTCCCTGGAAGGGTTCAAGGCCAGGTTGGACGGGTCTTTGGGCAACCTGGGCTGGAAGAAGGTGGCCCTGACCAGGGCAGGGGGTTGGAACAAGACAATCTAAGATCCCTTCCAACCCAAATCATTCTATGAATTCATTAAAACTGTTGCAGACATAAATAATTTTACTACTTATTCAAATCATTGGCCTTTCATGGGCATGCACATATCCTAGCTGAAAGAAACGCCTCTTTCTCAATGTAACTGTCATCTCCAATGGCCTTAACAGTTCTGCAGACATCTATTTATGTAACTCCTTAAATACGGGTGTCTTGGGAGTTTACACATTACTGGACATAGTAAAAATTCACATGGCCTATAATTTTGCAGTATTAACATATGCTGTCTCAAACTACACCCTACCGCTGGGCAACCTACTCATAAAAACTTTCGGTATGCCACCCCTAAGAATTACAGACCATTGCAATTACATACTCGGATGATCAGATCAACAGTAATCCAAAACAGCTCTCAGAAACAGCATTTAGAACAGGAGACTGGAGAATATAATCAAGACTGATTTTGTCTCTTAAAATATAGGTAGTTTACCCCACAGAAAAAGGTACATGTATTAGTGCAATATTATGATTTCTGTAACAAACACTAAAAATGTCTTCTTGTGTAATGAGACGAGTAGTCATCGTACAACAGTTTTAACTTTATTCACAGTGCCGCAATCGCTTTTTCTACATGGCTATCATCTACATGATGATTTAGAAAAAGATAAAAAGAATTTAATTCCCCCTCTGGACCCATCGGTTAAAAGAAGTGCTTTAATATGATTAATATTTCAGCAATCAAAAAGTTGTCCTACAAAATCTTCCTATTCATTCCTTGACAAAAGACAAAACCCCTTAGCACTCTTGACACTAACACGCTCACAATTTTTCCAAGACACTAATGTCTGTGATTTAGAGAATCAGCACGCCAGCCATTCAAAATCAGATAAACGGATTGGAGACCACATGCACGACCTACCTACCAATTCTCTGCAATGACTACAATGGTAATACAGACTTTATACAATTAAAAATTAAGGTCACCTGCAAGAAAACAACCAGCACAACATAAATTGTTTATTTTGACAAGTTATCTTTAATTTCAGTTACAAAATCTCCTAAAACACAAGGTATTCAAGGCTTTAGCAAAAAACTAACGAAGCCATTTTAAGTCGCGGCCTCCAGTAGGCCCCTACCAGCTTCTGATAGCTGGTACGAGCTAAGCAGCACGGCTCAATGACACCACAGGACTAGTGATGTATCCCTCTGCACCAAAACATGAGCTGCATGTTCTCTGGGAGAAGCACAACCTGCCACAGCCCATGTCCTGGTCACAACAGCTGTGCCTCAACTGGGCAAATAAAAGGTCCAGGACACAGGCCCAACCACTGGACTTCTCACTCAGTGTAATTTTTAGTGCACTTTGTGGAAGAGTTTTTGGCTTCTAGCACTTTCCCAGACAGAGCTGGAACACACTCCAGAGGACACCACAGGTCAGGTTCTGGTCTTCAAAACAGCACGGAGAAGTCTGCCCGACTTGTGCAAGGAGGGAGTGTCGTGATATGGATGTGGCCAGGCTGTGCTACTCGTCCTCGAAGGCCAGTGAAAAAATCCTCAGCTTTTTTTAATTACTAGCACAGGCAGAGTCAGGGATGCTCCAGCTCTTTAACTGTACCTAACCAGCAATTTCCCTGGAAGATGATGATCTGTCACTTCAGCATCCCCAGTAAACTGGGGTATGCTGGCAGATGGGAAGGAAGCAGCTTGGCCCATGATGCTGCACTCAGGTACAGCTGGGCACAGAGCAGCTGGCGTGTAGATGCTGCAGTCTGGCACAGCTCAGAGCAACTCTGCATCAGAAAACAGAGCAAAAGGCGGCATTTAAGTTTTCCTTTCTTTCAACTTCTAACACCCTGATTCATCTGCACCAAGTAGAGCTCTTGGTAGACATATTTCTACCAATAAAAACGTTAATAGATGCTTCTAAAGCCAAGTGGCAACTGAACAGACATTTTTAGAGATCATAATTTCAATTTTGCCACTAAAACCATGAAATCATCTGCGCTTGCACACTTAGGACCTCTGACAGAGCTATTCCCAAGGCAAAGTCAGAGCCAGGATTCTCAGGCAGTTGTTGATAAACTTTACTGTTAAACTGCAGTAAGACAGTATTACTACTGGTCCTGCTATTGCTTTCAGTATTGTTTCCAAAATACTGCTTTTCCATTTATTTCCACGATTTTCTTAGACACAGTAGCAGCATCCATTTCAGTCAACAAAACCAAGCAGGTAAAAAGAGCTCTCAGACCTGTCATACTGTTCTGCATGTATGTGACACCTTCAGCATGTTTATACACATACATATCCCACAGGAAAACTTTGACAGTCCAGGTAAAACAAAACCAACCAACCAACCAAACAAAAAAAAACATCCCAAAACTTACATTGCAGTGGTTATGGCATAGCTAATTTATACTACAAAGAAAATTCCTAGTATTAATCTTTACCAACCAATGAAAGAAAATTTTTTTCTTAGATGTCTTCAAGTTACCATCTTAATAAAGTCCTGATATTATTCAATAACCCGGCCTGTCTGACAGAAAAATCAATTTAAGACACGATTATTTATCACTAAATCAATGTGCTATTTACGGCAGTGTGTCCTTTGATCCAAAAGATCACCATGGGATTACTGCTGTAGTGGGATCTACTCTGACTGATTTCCATCTCTGACAAGGAGTCTGAATCAGCACCGAGTCACTAACAAAAATACGTACCAAACAAAGATTTCTCCAGAATAAGTAAGCTTCATAATGACTATTTTAAGTGTTTCCATATCTAAGACAAAAATAGCTTTAAAATGACTTCACTGAATTTATGTGTATATTGACCACATTCTCCCAGAGCTGCATGACTAAGGGAACTGAGGACCCACCTAGTTCTTACTGGCTCCCAAATAAGTAAAGTACGTGTTACTACTTCAGCTGGCATCGTTGGAAGAGTAGTAACTGCACTGCTGAGGCAAAGACTCTATCTCAAGATTATGTTTGAAGAGATGGTTCATGCATCATCAGGGCTGCTCCTAAAAATTTTAACCTATTTCTTAACAATAAAACCATTAAATTCTCAGTAAATTCAAGAAAAATGATTGGGAACATTTTAACAGAATTTTATGATTCCCTAAAAAAACCAACTGCATTCAAGTATAGGCTGCTTCATGGATATATTCATTTTCAGCTATGTGTTTTATTACTAAACAAGCAAATCCAGAGAACAAGTATTTATCAACACCTCCGAAGTAAAAGAAAAAAATAACTAATTTAGATTGGCATAAATGTATGGAAGACAAGTCTGTCCTAACAATAAGAAAATCTCATTTAGCATTTGGAAAAGACATGAAGTCCTCAGTTCTAATTTCCAGTATAGTAAATAGGTATTTTAAATCAGAAATTGAGGTTTACCCTCAGCTGCCTTCCTTTTAAAGAACCATAAAACCTCCCCTTTTGATTAAAAGGCACTAGGCTAAAAACAGGGGGGGAGGAAAGAGTTGTGTAAATCTGTTTTTAGCAAAAAACCACAAGCATAGTGTTGTGACCGAGAACTTGAATGGCATTTTAATGAGGTTCAGGCAATAACCTTTACCATATTGTATGTACCAGCACAGATGAGACTTAAAGCGTTCTATGAGCACTGAAGCTAGCACTTACACCTTCCAGGTATCATAATTTTGCAGAATGACACATGTAAACTGATTAATAGGTTTAAATGCAATTAAAAGAAAGAAAGCCCAGACCAGTGACAGCTGGATAAGGTCAGGTATCTTTAAACTGTGTAGCTTTTAGGCACATGTAAGTAAGGGGGAATAGATGGATTTGCACTACATTCCCATCCTTGTAGGGGCGATCTACAGAGACTGGGAGAGAGAAGTGAAACCTGAACAGGGAACTAATGATGGGGAAATAGTGAAAAAAATGGTGGGAAGAGGTTTAGCATAAACTAGGAACACATATAACTTGTACTTTCATTAAGAACGTAAGAAGCAATACACAAAAACTCTACACGTCGAATTTACAATCCCCTGGCAGCATTCCTCAGTTTCATGCTACCCAGACATTTAATTTCAGATGGTTAACTTCATCCACAAGCTTTTATTCCTTCTCGTTCTCATGCTCCACTCTAGTTCAATACTATTTTGGTTATACTTCCAATGAAATGTGTCACTGGGAATTTTGCTAGTCTAAGTACTTCATTTTCTCATATTAACATAAAAATACACCAGTACAAAAAGACTTTTTATAAACAAATCCCATGTTTGTTTGTTTTTTTTCTTAAGTATGAGTTTGCAAGACCTAACATTTTCTGTCCAAATTACTTTAAAGACAATGGACTAACTGAAAGTTATACACTGGCCCCAGAGAGAAACACTTCCTATCAATCCAGAAAATGAGCAGGGCAATGGACCATGGGTCCCATGACTTAAAGAGCTTTTTCAGCAAGCACCAGTGAATTAACAGGACTGAAGTACACAAAGGCATCCAACTTGCCAACAGCCCCAAAACCAAGTCTGCAGGTCATTACTCGTTCGCATGGTATATTTCTAGCACACTATAAACTGTGCAAGCATAGGCTCTCTGATTTCCTACCTGATAGTTAAGAAAACCCTTTTGAATAACAAACCACAGGGCCCGTTCTAATTTAAGGCTAGTGCAGAAAATTAAAGGCCAGCCATCTGCATCATGAGCCCTACCCACAGGGCTTGATGGGGTTCTTGCCATCTTGCCAAAGGCCTCAGATTTCACATTTACCCTTGGGAGCCTGCTAAGGAAGACAACGGGATCACTTGGGACTCCCAGTCATAAGACCCAATAATTTCTTCACCCAAAGATATTCTCACTTCTTAAAAAAGAGCATTTAGAACTCCAAGTGCTGGTCCTCACTGAGAACCAGTGGAGAATGGCTCTGACTGTACCGAAAGGCCCAGAAAAAACAGTAAGATAAAATACTGAGGTGCTTATATTGTACTGCTATGTGCAAATGAATGATCCACGTGCACTGGGAAAAAAATTAAAAACCAGTAAAACGGTAGCCTAGAATGAATTCTTGCAACACAAGTAACATCAAATCTTTGTCTATTCTCAAGGGTCAGATCTGTAACAGACTACTATACTAAAAATGCAAAAAAAAAAAAAAAAAAAAAAAAGGAGCAGTGAATCACATAACCTGTAGGATCTGTTGAAAATTCCAGATTACAATTATATAAACAAGACCGAAAACAATCTGTCTCCTCATCTCTTGGGCACCAGTTACAACTAAAGCAGAAACTCATGATGAAAACAGGGGCTAAAGAGACTGAAGGCAGGCCTAAAATGTGTGAGAATACATGCTAACTGCCTCCATGGGTGTGAATCAAACAATCCAGACTTACACCTGGATGTATTCTGAGTGCACAGAAACAGTCTGAGAAGCCTTTACTGGATTACTGCAATAGGAGTATTATTGCAGGTATGAGCTCAGGTGTTCTCTCAGCTGTTCTGGGAAACTACACGTACACACAGATTTTCACCTTACATCCCTTCGCCTACCCAGGTAGGCAAGTCAAGAATTGTATTATGTTACGTTAAGAGAGGTAATTAGTGCTTACAAAGCCTGTCAGCACGATTGCACAAGCCATTTCCAGCACTGGTTCGGGCACCCTGCTTTACTCTGTACCTTTTTATCAGCAGCAGCCAGCCAGCCTGCTAGCACACCTTGTCTTGGGATGCATCAGAGTAAAGCAACCAACACCATCGGTTTTACAGCTACAGGTTCTTGCAGGAGGCCCTCCAAAGAAAAACACACATCTCTAGTATAATCCAAGTAACCAAGTCCCAACCTAGAACCAACTCCTCCCACACACAATAATTCAGCTTTCTGCAGATAGCCAACACCTCAAAATCCTTCCATAGCGATGTTGTAGTTGCAAGAACAACCCCTTGCAGTACAGCACCAAATCTTCCTTCCCCTCCGTGCATTTATACACATGAGCAGGTAAAAAGCTACTACCAAATATAATGAAATTACTGCTAGGTAAGATTACTGCTCTTCAGTTCAACCCCCAGGTAACAATAAAAAAATAGTGGAAAAGTTCACTGCATTATTATCTTACCACTTAACATCTGACACAGCAACTCTCGCCACATTTTTACATTACCTATGCCTTCTTAATTACATGTTTATGTTAGGTGACTGTACTTCTCCATGAGTATATACAACTCAGTTTATAGATATTAAATATGAAGACAATGGTATCAGGTTTTCTGTGTTTTGTGATGGTGGTTTGTTGTTTTGGTTTGGTTTTTTTTTTTTTTTTTTTTTTTTTTTACAAAATTCACCAACAGTTCTCAGCCTAATTTTAAAAGCACATTTTCAGCAGCGCCCTTATCCTATTTTTTCTTGTGTCACAGTAATTATTAATCATTTGTACACAGATGTTAAAGGACCCTTTCATTTTATTACTGTTATCTTGTTTCTGTAGACTTTTCCAGAGTGCAAAAACCTCACATTTCAACGCAGTTTCCAGTTCTCAACATGTGCTGCTAATGCACGTGTTAAATAAAATCTTAAAAAGCAAAACAACTTTGGATTTTATTTGTAAACTGAGAAGAATTAAGTTACAAAAACCTTCCAGGGTGCAACATCATATTTATACATGATTTCACTGACCAGCATCAAAGAATGGAAACTTTCTAGTAGTTATACTGTCAAAATTCTGAATTTTACTCAGATCCAAAGCCAGACTTTCATTTAAATAAAAATTAAAATCAAATTGCTAGGAACTAGAGACCCTGCCTCTCCATTAATCCTGTAAGCACCCCAGAAAGGGACACCACATGGGATAGTACTTAGCTGCAAACTGCCTGAGAGGGAAACGCAGAAAGCCATGGCTCAGCCCTCCACTCCAGCAGGGTTCCAGCTGCTCCCTCAGCCTTTACTTGGCATTCGCAGCCCAGACCCTCTGCCCCAGCTGGAACCAACTCCAGCAAACCCTGTGGAGAAACAGCTGCAGAATATTTTCTGAGGAAAAAGGTGAAACTGTGGACCCCCCATGAAATAGAGACAAAACCACATTCACCTGGGATGGGCAGGACAGCCACTCTGTTCTTCACCTGGGGGAATTCAGCTCTACTGCCCAGCTCTCCCAAGCGTGGCCTAAACTTCCCACATAATTGCTACTGGGTTAAGAAGACATGTGAGAGACTTAATCCCTCCTCTGGAGGTGCTCCACTTTGCTACTCTCAGGGCTGCAGAGAGAGTGACTTTAACCTCATAAGCAAGGTCCTCATCTAAAAGAAAAGCGTTGCAAGTCTGTCACCAGTCCAAGACCAAAGTTGTTTGGTTTTTTTTTTAAACTCTGACACAAATCTCTGGAAAAAAAATCTATATTCAACAGCTGTGGTGGAATGAGTTTGATGTTTATTTTCTCATTAAAAGCACCACAGCATGTGTACAGAAAAGATACATAAGGCAGTATTGTGCAAGTTGCTGGGCTCAGTTCCCAAAAGCAGGCGTTCCTACTACGAACTAGAGTCTTCTGTTAAAGGAGGTTTACCTTCTGATAACCAACAGGTGTTTACACTGTGCCCCCACAGTGACGCATCGCAGCCAGTAAAGAAATTCCACTTGGAAACTACATGTTGGTTGGTCTAAGGGAGTATTTTCTCCCCTGCCTTTTATATTCTGAACTGCGTCTAAGTTTCTCAGAGCTTTTATTTCATTACCTGGGAATAATCATTCAAACAGCTTTCATGTTAACAAACCCTTCTCTTCAGCCCTGTGGGAACATGATAACCCATTTCACATTTCCACAAATAGATCAGAAATTACTACATATATTTCTCCAATAATTACAGACAGCTGTCATTTCCAACAGAGGCCTGTATTTTTATGTTACTAGTATGAACTATAATAATTCTGATTAAATAAGCGAAGTATCATTCTATTAAACAACAGCAGCATTTGGCTGGGACACTGCAAGAAGCTGAAACAATGGCACAAGTGCCATTTGCAAGCCACGCCATCGGCTTTTCCCGATGTTTTGCTGCCTTCCTCAGAGGGAACACGAACTAAATGAGAACCAACCTAAGTAAGCATTCAAAGTTAGATCAGTCTTTGAGCATTTCAGGTTCAAACCATACTCCTGGAAGTTGTGAAAAATGAACCATGAGCATAAAGGCACTGTATTTCAAACCAGAGCATGGAGTCAATTATGAGTTTCCACAAGATCCATAGTCTTGGGGATATATCCCACAATACAGAGACTGCAGCGTTAACATTTAATGCTGTAAAAAAAATGCCAAGAAACGGTACAGCCATAAAGAAATATTCCTAACAACATACTGTGGTCTTCTTCCTCTGATATTTACATTCCAATTTTGCAATTTCACTTCTCTTAGTTTTTAATATTTGAGGTAAATGCCACACATCTGCCAAGAGAAAGCAAAATCACATACATGAAAATGGAAGTTATTACCTCACGTGGGTATAATTCAACAGGAAGCCAGAAAGCTTCCTTCAAGCTAGAAGTTTTGGCACACGGTCTCCAAACACAGCCTCTGCAAGCTAAACGTTCTGCTGCCGGTGAGGAGTTTTTCACCCCCACAACCTGTTCCTCAGCATTCAAGTTTAATGAAATGCAGTAGTAAGCCGGCATTAAATACACACGTACTAGCTGAATAGGAGCACGTGTTTAAGGAAAATAAGTAGCAGATGTTTTTTCTTCTGCTTTGTTCCGACTGACTCGCACAGACCCTTCTTGTGCACGTCAGACATCTCTAGCTTGGAGCCTCCTTAAGGGGCTATCTGTTCCTTAAAAGCACAAAGCAGATGTTTAGATCTACAAGAAATCCCACGGGCAATATATGCACACTGTTAACTTTTCTAGAGCATCATTTAATGAAGATTTTTTAAAAACCTCGAGAGTGTTTTGGACAACAAGTTAACATCAAAAATAATACTCACTTTACCCCATATTCAATTTGTTTGTTTTAAAAAATGTTTGGTTCAAAAAAATGAACTGGTGCAAGGTTTTATATAGACAATTACGAGCTCCTGTATAGTAAATCCTACCAAATCATCCCCATTGAGTGAAACCCCCCAAATCTCCTTATATTCAGTGTTTCTGACTATAAAAAACCCTCAAGACACTCATGGGAAGATTGAATGCTACGGAATTAAGTTTACAAACTGGCTTCCAACAACACTCCCTAAGTGGTCGTCGCATATTTTGTATTTTTTAGTCTCAAGATACTTCAGAGGAGCAAGGGGCTGCTTCCAGCAGCTCAGTGCCCAGCTCTCTGATGGCTCACAGGCAGCGGGACGGGCAGTGACTCAGGGCTCCCCCAAGCCTGGAAATGCCCATTCGGCCAAGAGGCCACACCACCCATCTGCTGCGCTCCCAGCAAGCCTGCCAGCCCCAGCCAGGGAAAAAGTCTGTCTGACACTCCCGGCGGGCACCCTGCCCCGCCGACACTGTAAACAGCTCCTATGGATACCTTCCATAGCCCTTGCCCGTTACTTCGCTGAGACAAGACTGTCAGAGGTTCTCGAAAATCATGATTTTACGCTAGCGCTCAAGGAATTTAAAATGGCATTTTATGTTTTTCTAAAAGAGACGCTGTAGTCAAGCAGGGAGGGAAAACGTACAACCCAAGCAGGCAGCCCACAAGCTGAGTGGTTCCTTCCTGCTTTAAGATCTTCACTTCTAGGACTGATGGCAAAGAATGACTCCCCCAAATAATTTTTTTTTTTTTAGGTCAGTGTTTTTCTTTAAGTTTTAAAAATAGAATCTTTCTGAAAACATCAACATATTATCTCACATCTGACTGTTGATTCACGTTGCCAGGTGAGCTACTGATAAATACAAACTTAGCATTTGCGTCACGTTATTTTACGAAATCGCGCTATAACCCCATTCATTATCCAAAAAAAAAAATTACATTACATACTGACACAAACTGGGAACTGTAACCCGGTTTCTGCAGAAAAGCAAGGCCCCAGCGCTGACCCACCGGCTGTTCTGCAGGGGGCTGAAGGTGACGGGGTGGCACATCTGGGATGGAGCGTGGCAGGAGGGGGGCTGCTCCCCCCAAAAAACAAGGGGACCGGGGCTGCTCTGAGCCTGCTCCTCGGGACAGCCTCCGCTGCTGGCACGGCGGCTCGTCTCAGCCAGCACCCAGTGCTCGGGGAAGGGGTCAGAGTTTTCTGTCGGTCAACGGGATTTTTGCATTTTAAATGCGTTTAAAAATAAACATTAAGGGCTACCTCTTGTATCGATTCTGAGCAGCGTGCTGGTGTAGGAACTGTTTGGGTTTTTTTTTTTGTTTTTTCCAAGTTTATTTAGGGTTAACAAAGGCCTGATCAACCTATGCTCAGGCTCATGTGTCTGCAGTTTCCAGGGGAAGCCGGAGGATTAAAGCCAGACTCAGGAGGCGTCAAGAAATCATCCTGAATCAACCCCC
>NW_020799103.1:6579445-6596895 GCF_003259725.1 Athene cunicularia
GGGGGAGCCGCGCCCGAGGGGAAGGGTTTTCCCATTAACCCCTTTTTTTTTTTTTTATTTATTTGTAACCCCCACTACTTTTTTAATAGTTGATCTTTCATGGGTGGGTCAGTGTGGTGGTTTAATGCTGGCCGGCAAACTAAATCCCACCCAGTTCCCACTTTGTCACAGTGCGATGGGGGGAGAATCGGAAGGATTCAGAATACTTGTGGGTTGATAGAAAGTTTAATAATTAAAAAAAGAAAAAAAAGAAACCCGGGGAAAACAAAAAATATCAAAATTGCTCGCCACCAACACACCGATGCCCAGCCAGTCCCTGAGCAGCGGCAGCCCCTGCCAACCTCCACACACCCCCCCGCACAGTTTTATTTCTGAGCATGATGTACAGCACGGGATATCCCTTCGGTCAGTTGGGATCAGCTGTGCTGGCTGTGTCTCCTCTCAGCTTCTTGTGCACCCCCAGCCAGCTGGTGAGGAGCAGGAAAGGCCTGGATGCTGTGTAAGAGCTGCTCAGCAATAACTCAACCTTCCCTGTGTTACTTGTTTTCCATCACAAACGCAAAACATAGCCCCGTTTAACCTGCTATGAAGGAATTTAACTCTCTCCCAGCCAAAGCCAGCATAGTCAGCGATTCTTCTTTACTGAGGGTACATTTGCTCTTACTTTTGATCCTGCAGGTTGTTAAGAACAGCAGACAGTTCTGCCTACAGGGCAAACTTAGGCTGGTGTCAGGTAATAAAGGGTAACGCTGTTCACCGTCTTCATTACAGATTCAGAGCTAGCAAAAACATTGCTTTGGCTAACAATCCTGGCTTCTTTTTAAGTAGCAGTTGGGAGAGAGACAGAAATAAGAATTAAGCCTGAGGAAGGGGAAATATGGCATGAAGAGGTGGCAGAAAAAACATAACTCTTTCACTCCAGGTGTTGGATGGACAGAGAATTTGTCACCTGAATCTAGTCCAGGCTCCCTCTGGATCTCTGAGGCAGAGGGCATCTCCCAGGACCAGAGCCCAACCATGCCAGGGAGGACAGGAGGCTCCAGTGGCAGCTGCTGTGCCTTCTCCTGGAGCTGGTGCAGTTTCTATGTCTCAAACAGCCCCGTCTCCTCATCTCTTCAATAATCTGAGATAGTTTCCAACAGTTTGTTCAGTATGCGTATTTCACGTTTTTTTGTTCATTAATACCATCTCAGGCCTTCTTTCAGGTTAACTTTTTTTGCATATTCAGCTGAAGTAACCATTTGATGCACCAAACTGATAGGGAGTTTTGCTTCTTGGGCAACGCTAGCACAACAGCAGTTTCATGACAGGATTTCTTAAGCATAAAGTTAATCAAATAAAGTGAGTCAGCTAAGATGCTGGGTTTGTGTTCAGGTCTACAGTATTAGGCCTTTATTTGTACAGTGTGGCATTACTGCTTCAGGAAGTGTATTTTTAGTCACGAGCAAGACCTAAAAATGTGTCTGGTTTCTTTCCAAAGTCTGAAATGTTTAGTTTGGGTTTTAATATTGTGATGCAGGATGGCGGGAACAAAGGGGATGGGCACAGCACACCAAAGGGCATCTTTAAACAGCCTGTGACTGAATACAACGTGACAGGTCACCACATTCAGTTTAAAAGCTGTATTTTCTAAGCCTTTAATTTCTTCCCAACATTATATATCTCAGATAAATGCTTTTATATCCATAGGAGATGACAAGAGCCAGAAACAGCAAGAATGTCAGCGGCCATCGCTGGGTTTTGCCTCCTAATTACACGCTCGCTCTTCCCAGCTCCACCCAGCATGTGCGGCGGCGAAGCCAACCACACCTAAAGCTGTGTAAGTACCACATCCAGAATGCCGAAGATGATTTTGCAAATCGCTGTACTTGGACAGGCCCATGGTTTGTGGAAGCACGGAATTTGTGTGAATTGCACAGTGCCTGTGTTGGGGAGGGGACCCGAGCCTGCTCTCCTGGAAGGAGCTATCTGTGGAAGGCCTTGTGCCCGTGGCAGGCGCACACCCCGCCGTGAGGCTTCTGGTCTGTTCGGAGCTTAAGCAGCCATTGTCTGCCTCCCTGGTTTCACAGGGGATTGCTTAGGCAATCCAGGACCACACTTCCTCCAAAAGGCACAGACCTTTTTGCCTCCCACCTTGCACTGTCACTTCTGATCGATCATAAGGCGATACAGTGACTCAGGTCAAAATGTTAAACTTTTTTTCCTGGGTTTTCAGTTCCATGACTCACTGCAAGCAACAGGTACTGACAAAACAAAGGAGGACACAGGGAACCACACAATGGCAGGACCATTTTATTCCTGAAATATCAGTATAGGTATGCCATAGTGTTTCTGCTCTTGGTGGTCTGGAGTTCAACCAGTGTATCTAGTACAGTATACACATAAACCAAAAAATAGTAAAAATACCTAGAAGGCTGTGGGTGTAGGTAGCAAGCATCACCAAGAACTACTAGCAGTGATTACACGTAGGATGTTCAGCAGCACTGCGCAATCCTTTGTTTGTGCTAAAGGAGAGCAGATGGACTGTAACCCTTGTAAAGTCCTGCTTTCCATTGATGGGCTTTTTCAGAAGCTTGGAAGTGATTTACAGGCCTTCATATTTTAAAAAATTATTATTTAAACACAGAAAATTGGTGGGATTGGCAGGTCAGATTTCAAAGATACCTCCGCACCCATCATTGTCTCAGGTAGGTGCCCCAAGGCCGGTTCAAAACAAGTCACAATGGAAGTGGAAGTCCTCTTAGAGGGCTTCGTAAACCTCTCAGCACTAAAGGATCTTTGAAAATATGGCCCTGAGTTCTAAATCATGTGGAAAATGGAGCTATTGTGTCTTATCAGTAGATGCTCTGAAAAAATTCATTCTCTGTTATCTATCTTCTGGGAAGGAGTCTAGTATATACAGCTTTTGCATTCACCACTTGGGGACCAATGTACAAGTTGTTCAAATAGCATATGCTGTCAGGATTCCCTACGCTATGCATGTCATATATCCACGCCAGTCTCAGAAGGTGCAGCAGCTTTCTGATATTGAAGATATGTGTATTGCATACGCTCCTTTTGTTTAAAAAAGTTTTATCTATCTATCTATCTATCTATCTATCTATCTATCTATCTATATCTATCTATCTATCTATATTCAGAGTTTTAGTGAGTTTTCAAATCAGATTGTGAGCACGGTTAGAAATAACAGAACACAAGTTTGAAACACTTGCAGGAGCTGAAGGGAAGCGGTGTATCTCCTTCCCAGCCTCTTCAGCCTGCTCCTTCTCCTCTGATGGTTGAACAACCCCACGGACCATCACTTTGCTGGGAGATTTCAGCACATGCAGGCTGCATCCCAGAAATAGTGTTGCCGTCTTGCACATCTTCAGGAGTGTGCTTTTGTCACCCAGTTAAAGGCAGTTGAGGCTTTCTAGTTGATGAGCTAACCTATTTCTTTCCCTGTCTTTGAATTAGTAGATATAAGTAATAGTGGCATTTGGAAAGAAATGAATCTTTTAGAGGCCAGTAGGGCCAGATACCAAACAGGCTTAGGAAGATAAAGTGGGACTCAGATCCAAGTTAGGTGCCCCAGTCCAGCCTTATGATACCCAAAACTGCCATTCACTTATCACAGGCTTTTTTTTTGCTTTTTTTTTTTTTTTCCCTCAAATGCACCAGAAAGGGAGCACAGTTTCTGTACTGCAGGCAGTAACTTCAGTTAAAGTTTCAACACCTGCCTGGAATGTGAGAGATCAAAGGCCAATTCTTGTGAGTGAAGGGGGTTCAGCCTCTCCTGCTGGAAGGCTGCCCCACCAGCCCCCAGGCTAGGGTGGGTGCGAGCAGCTGGGACAGGGGTGATGGGGTGCTCTCCAGGGAAGGTTGTCACTGCAAAGAGAGGAATGGAACAGCCACTGACCAAAGAGACAGCCCAAGGGAGATTGCAACTATCTGGAGATTCAGCCTGGGCTCCCTAAACGCTTTTTGCATTTTATTCAGAGGGTGCCTGACATCTGACTCTTCCATCCCATTACACACAGCTCCAAAGGCTGCTTGAACACCACGCCAGGGTCAGGCACTGACATACAGCAAAGCTTGCTGATGGGATGGGCACCTGAATTTGTATATCGGGGCAGCTGATGCTTTGTGCCTGCTGCTGCACAGCCCTAAAGCCGTCAGGAAATGAAACGAGAGTGCCACGAACAGTTGCCTTGCGAGGCGGCAGAATGCAAACGCTTCTCAGAGGAAGTACATTTACGTAGTATGCAAAAGTTCAGCATTACTCACTGCATTCTTTTCCTACTCCATCACTTTTCAGTTAGCTGTTTGCAGAAAGCGGTGCCAGTAAGAATAACACCTATGATGTCTAAACAAACAGATGACTATACGGAGTATTATAACCTACCTTCTTCTTGGCTGGAGTTACTACATGTTTGCAACAGTAGAACTAAAATCAACAACCCGGTTCGCACCCTCCCCAGGGCAAGCAAACTGCATGGGCGCGGTCCCAGTTGAGCCCAGGCACCTCCCAGCAGTGCTGGGACAGCCTGAAACAGGGAGGCGGGTTTGGGGCCCTGCCTGAGCAGCAGCAGTTTTCAGAGAGCTGCTAGGGAGCGAGGTAATCTTAACAGAAGTCTGTATCCTGTTTCAAGCACAAACAGATATTTTAGTTCTGTAATCTTGCAGTTACACTCCCATAACGGGATTGCCCGGTTTACAGCTGCCATCAAAGCCTTCTTAAAAAAAAATAATCCGAAGAAACCACAAAAAAAAAAAAAAAAAGATGACAAGAAAAAAATTACTTTGATGCGTTTTGCAGAGTAGGGAAAATTCATCTTTTTCCTGCTGGTAGAGACATTCTTAAGGATACTTGAATATGTACAAAATCTATTCAGTAACAACGTCTGAAGCATGAGTCTTCACTCTCATCGTGTCTCCGTGGATATAGTTCCATTGATTTTGCTAAACAGCTTCTAACAGCGTGAGTGAAGATCAGTATTTAAGTCTGATGGGTTGTGCACTGATACATACGTTCACATAGAAGATTACTGAATGCGGTAGCCTTGGGATAAGGCCACTTCATCAGTTCTGGCACTTAAACCACAATGTTAAGATAAGAAGTTGCATCATTTTAGTAAATTCCTGTGTGCTTCTAGTGAAATCATCCATTTTCTCTCTTGTCCTTTTATAGACAATTCCGTTTCTCAGGGCTTAGTGCCCTCTGCCGGTAACAGTGTTTGTGAAACTACAGCTGCTGGCGCCTCATGCCTCATTTTGCTAGATTATATAAAATAAAGTCGAATAATAGTATTTTTTTTAAACGCAGAGGATTTGAGATTGAGTAAATGAGGCTGATGTGTGAAAGACGGAGCACTGAAATTATATGGGGATCTTAGTAGCTCTAGCAAAAATATTAACAAAATCAGTTCAGTGTACATTAATCAGCTTAGGCAGTAAAGCAGAATGGAGTGATAAAGACACCCTAAAAGCACAGGAGAACAAAAAACCTGCTGTTACCTATGAGATACACACAAATAATATTCTGTGTCGTCACCAATAAATTTGTGTTGACTACAATTTTTGTACGCAGCTTATTTTAATGACTTGTGCATCTCTCGTGTATGCACATTTTTAACTGTCCTTGATTAGATATTTTATTACAAAGTCTATAAAAATTATATCAAGAGATTATCAGCTTTGTCAAAAATTCTAGAAAAATGTAAGCTTTCAATCTGCATTTTAATAAGGCAAGGTATTCAAGCACAGGTTATTTTGTGCAATATGTTCAAGCACAAGCTACTTAGCTGGCAGGCTGGTGACAATAATAGAAATAATGATACAAGTGATTGTCTAATCCTATGGGCAGTATTGAATGACCATGTTCTTCTCTGCTGTTTATAACATTCTCCATGAAGAATAACAGTAGTTATAATGTGAGCTTTAAGAAAATGTTTCACGTTTGCTGTTATATTGTTAAATTGTGCGTATTTGGCAGACTTAGTTTTCAAAGCTTCCATTCATTGCGTTGCATGTATACAGCACCCCTAGAAACCAACATAAACAAAGGAGTCATCTTTCCACATTGGCTTCTCTGATATCAAATGATAAGCTACATCGTCTCTCTTCAGCTCATCTCCTTGAGGAGGCTCTGCAGGTTAGTTCCAATGCCTTGGCTGGAGGTTTCCATCTTTCACAGGCTCGTGCAGCTTCCTGTCTTGCTCTTCTTTGCCAGCAGTCCCATTCTCCTCCTTCCAAGCAATAGCAGAGAGAAGAAGCTGTGAAGGTCTCTTATCTTACAGAGTGGTCTAGGCACAGGGCTGCAGGCAGCACTTCTAAGCAGAAATAAGTGAAGGTAGATGGGCCAGGGAAGAAAACAATATGCATTTTTCTATAGAGACAGAAAAGATAGGAGAGAAGGACAAAAATTTAAAAAATAATATTAATAGGAGCAAGCAAGATGAAGGTGTGTAGGATTGTCTGCCTTAGGGAAAGGCAGTGTGATGGTCCTAGGCAGAAAGGAAGCCTAAGGCGTTTCTGCAATAACCAACCCTGCCCAAGGACACGCAGGTTTTCCCAGATTCCTGGGGCTGTGCGCTGGCTGATACCATCACAACCCGGCTGTGTGCTTCGGGGTGCGGCCGCCTGCGAGTGTGGGTGTCTGGGCTGGCCTGTGCCCCGATGGATGTAGTCACACTAATACATGCTGGAAGGGACCCTTTCTCATAAAAGGTAAATTAAACAGTAGATGACATCAGCTTTTATCCAATCCTACTTGATACAGTCTTGGTTTCAGTTTTAATAAAACTGGTGAGTGAGCTGGTAGCCCTTGGCTGTAGCAGCCCTTCAGTTTCCTTCTCATTTTCATAGCTTTTCCGCACAAGTGTGCGAGATACAGCGACCGCATGGTTTCCAGCCTTTCCCCAGTCTCTACCCTGAGTTGATCCCTATCCCAGATCCTGTCTGAATAATGTAGCGCTTATCTCCCCACCCAGGGGAACCCTCGTGCAAAGTTGTCAGGGCTGCCCCAGCTGGCCTGGCCATCCCAGCCGCAGCTCAGCCTGGGCATACAGATTAGTCGGGCAAACTCTGCAAACGTGATAAGCATCCAGGAGCAGCAGGAGCCAGGAAACACACGAGCACTCTCAGCCACATCAAACAGAATAAGAAGGATCAGGCAAGAAGTAAAGCGACAAGTTTAAGAAGAAAGAATGTTTTTAAAAATCTGTACTTTAAAAATCAGATAAGAAGTATGAATAGTAGGACAAAATCAATATAATCTAATAATTTATGTACACATTCTAAACAGGAAGAAGCAGAGCCTGGGAGGAACAGAGTGAAAAAGAATAGAAGCAATAAGTAAGAAAAATTTAGTATCAAATTAAAACATTCATTGTCTGGGAAGTATATTTAAAATTTCAGGGGAATAGATAAAAGACTTCAAAAGGCAAGGTTCTACTCTGTTTCATCTGGCTTCAAAGAGGCCTACCACTGCCAATTTCTTTTTTTTTTCTCTTTAGCTCTGTCTTCAGGTGGGAAAGCCAAAGTGTAACGCAGATAGGCCAGCACATAATTCTGCAATTTCTGTAGAGCAAATCTGCCATTTGAACACTTTTCTGGTGGCTACCTCTCAGAATGTTAATTCTCCTTTCCTGTCAAACCGCTGAATTCATAAGAGGAGCTATGCCATCTCTAATAAAAGTCAAATCTCTTTTCTTGAGGTCATTGCTATTGTCTATAATATAGTTCTTCTTATGAATTGTAAATTGTATTGTTTATCAGAAGACAAACCAGTTGTGCCTTCTAACTGTGCCCTCCTGGATACTCATTCAAGTGCATAATATATCAGGAAGAGTCTCATTTGTCATTTCTTCTTTCCCTCATTTAAAAAATTCTACTGTTTCATGCTTCAGTTCAAATGTGAAAAGAGGCAAGAAGATACCATGGTAGTTACTTATCCTGTAATTACTAATTGGATCATTTCTGAAATCCTTAAGTCCTAGTGTTTCAATTGTGAAGATTTTTCCTGATTGTTGAATTCATTACTTCTCCTACCAATGGGCATACAATACTTAGTTTTGGATGATTCCTTTTAAGTTAAATCTTGAGGTAAATCAGTCTGCTAAAATAGCTAGTATTAGCGTACTTGTCAAATGCCTGAAATTACTGGACGTATCATCAAACACAAAAGATGAACACGCAGACATTTGTTGGTAGCTCTCTGTATTGTAAAGGAGAGAAAGTGATACTTGTGTGATTTGGTACATAAACTCTGGTACTGCAAACATATTAGTAGGTCTATTTTTCAAGAACTCCTGCTGGTTTTTTTCGAGCTAGACCTTTAAGTCGAGAATAACCTCTTCTTTTCTTGGATCAAACCTGGTCCTCAATTTTCTCACAGTTTTCCAGCACAATCATACTCAGCTTCTCAGAGGCACGGTCCGTGCTTCACAATTTTAAATTGTGTGTGAATCAAGAAATGAGCTAGTATAAAACACACAGCACCTTTTGGCCTGGCTTTTAAAACCAGTCGATTGCCCAAGGACTCAGTGATCATAATATTTTCCTTCACGCCCTCCCACAGGTTACTGAAGAAGCCGCAGCCTCAGGATTTGCAAGTGTAGTGGTGTAACTCTGAATCATACCCTGCCCCATCAGTGTTAACGGGTGCGTTAGGGGAGCGAATGTGGCTTTACATAGAGGGGTAACACTGGCTTCCCTGATCCGTCTCTACATTAGACAAGCGATGCTACTTCATTTTTCAGTTCAAAGCACATCTGCATGCTTTGACAGAAGTTTTGAATGATAGTACTCCTATGAATATCAAGGTCATTTACTCTTTGATTCCCAAGCGATCTCTGGAAATGGAAGCAGGATCTGGAAGTACAACAGTTCTTTGTTCTTTTTTGCCTGATGTTCTCCTAAAACTTGTCTGACTCAAGTTAATGGAGTAGGCTTTAGTTAATCTCTCCGTTAAAATTGCTGAGGAAAAGTTTCATAAAAATTGGCCTTTCGGTAATAGGTCTGTGGCTTCTGATGTGATTTAATTTTCCTGAGTCTGACATATTGAGAATTAAAATAGAATGACATTTTTTAAAACTGTCAGTAATCGCTGCTCTTATCAATCATTAGTCAGTGAGCCACCATCTGTATCAGCTAACTTTGCCTTGGCCTGCTGCAGCTTTTTTCTTCATTTCCTTTGTACTTTCACAAAGGAATGAAGTTATTGAGCTTCATCCCTCTATTTCTGTTTGTAAAATTGATACCCTCCCCACACATTTCCTGTCGTGCTCAAATGAAAACTGGAACAGGCAGAGCATTTCTTTTTACCTTGCACTTATGAGCATCTCTGCTATTTTTAAATAAAATTTCTGACTGTCTGCTTATGGTTTAGTATCTCCATACCAAAGCCCTTAAGAAATGCTAATGGTCTCAGAATCCATCATTGTTTTTTTATCTGCATTCCCCAGAACTCATGTTTAAAATCTGTTATTCTTCTTCTCTTAAAATGCTTTTGAACCAGACATCTGATAATCTTTATTCTTAATTAATTTTCAAGATCATGCTTTGCTGCTAGATTGGAGCTGATATTCTCTAATTCAGCACAACAGCATATGTTGTCAGGGTCAACAGCAGTTGTAGCACTTGCTTTAATCAACCTTTCTTAACACTAATCTTTTCAGCAGTGTTATCAGGCAGTGGAGAATTGATTATTAGTATTCTTCTGCTATGGTACATCTTACTAAATCATACAAGAGAGGTTCCTCCTCCAAAGACCAGCAATTTTTATACAATCCTTTCCTGTAATATATTAATAGTCAGAGTCCCATGCTGCTTCATGAGCCCTTCTTTTATGTTTTGAGAAATCCTTTTCACATCTCCCATGATTTTTTTCTTGTTGGTGTCATTCGTTGTTTTTAGAGCTGGGACATGAAATGATGGGATTCATTCTGTTGCTTTTCTCTCACAAGAAGCTCCGAACCACAGTTATATTCCCCACCATGATTATGTGGTGCATCGAGTGCAATCACCATGGCTGCATACTGTAGGAGAAGCTAGATTTGAAACTTTCCCTTGTGTGGACTCCTAACACTGACCCTTTCACCGCTGATTTTAATTCAGTTAAATACCAGGCCCAGATAGTGATGGGATGAGCACTGTCATGAACTGCTCTTCCAGAACATTTCTGCTTGTCACTACTCATCATTGGTTTTGATCAAAACAGTCCAGTGATAATCTATTGACTCATTTCAATTGATAGAATTATTAAGAATAGGAAAATTGCTCCATGTTTTTACACCCTACATCTCAGCATTTGCTTAGCTAGCAAATAAGGAGTACCTGAGGAAATGGGGTCCTGTGTGAGTTGTATGAAAAACGTGCCAGAGACTTTCCTTAGTTTTATTACACCTGTTGTGAACTTGGCCAAGTGAGCTTGGCTTTGTGCAACAAATAATTTCCAGTGATAGGTTTCAAGCTACTATCAATTTGCCAGGGAAATCAGTTGGTTCAGCAGGGCGTAGACATATCTGAGCCAAATCCAAACAAACAGCTTGGCTGGAGCCCTGTTTTGCTTTTCAAAATGCAAAGTAATCAGCAGGAAACACGAGGAGGTAGGGGATTCACAGTTGCCTTAGTGTTACGGTCCATAATAATGTTGTATTTAACTGCTACCAGAGGAACCTGACCTTAGCTTAGTTTTTTCTCTCCTACCTAAGTTTGTACCTTGACCTCTCCCACCTCATTCCTATCTTGGTTATCCTAAAACCTGAACTACCTCATGTACAGTTTAATGCCTCACAGGTGTAAAAACCTAACTGATTCTCCTGCTAATTCTTTTCTGATTCTTCACTCTTGCGAATTCAGAGGGCACTGCTTTGAGGTAGTTTATTCAGCCTTGTCCTTTAGGAGCTTCACTTCCAAGACTACCTTCCAGTTGGCCTGCTGTGTTGTGGACATGACTAGAAGTAAGGCCTTTTTCTCACGGCGAGAGGCGTATAGAGGTATCTTCCAGTGCAGAGCCTGAGTGGGACTTAGATACCAGAGTTGGCAGAGTGGTGATTCTTCTGTGTGACAGCTGTACTCAATAGCTAGGGATCATTAGGCATATGCATCTAAAATACAGAGTTAGATGCTGAAAATGTAGCTGGGAGAAGGCAAAGTAACAGGTAAGACAAACCATAGAACAAGATATTAATCTAGAAGGTGCTCTTTTTAACGGAGACTTTATTTTTTAAATTGTTTTTCTTAACATTTTGGAATTAAAACCTTTTCCTCGCTGTATGTAAAAAAAATAACCCGAGAAAAACGAGTTCTCCCCTCTCTGCTTTCTTTCACACTTCACAGCTCTTATTTTGTTCTTTTCCTGTTACAGTTTCACAATTCTACACAGGGTGAAAATTGTGTGTAATCTGAGTAATAATTTATATAGCTTTACTGCTGTACCATGTACAGTGTTTTATGTCACTGATTTGGAACCTTTTTTTTACCAAGGATTCCTCTGGCATGTAACTAAACTTCCCAGAGCCTTTGTGTTCTCCACCTCTGTTCTCTCTTCTCATCCTGCTGTTTCTGGTAAGAAGAACCTAGTTCTTCTTACCCACCTTCAGATCACTTTCCATTTGATTCTGATATCTCCCTTTCTTCCATTTCTCCCCTAATCAACCTTCCTTCCTACCCTCACGTTCATTTATCGTTCTTTTCCCAGCCAACTCGGAATATCTCTACCTCTTCTCGGAGTTTCGATGCTTTTCCCTTCAGAAGCAAATGAGGGTATGACAACAGTAGAGGATTTTTGCTACTTCCATGGCTGCTCTTCTGCTTTTTCTGCACAGCCACATAGTCTCTTTTCCTTCCTAGCAAAACTAGATTTCCTGCTGTCCGAAGCAGAGATTACTGGTTCAGGGGATAGGTGCTGTCACAGTTGTCTCCTGGTGTCCAGCAGTTACCCTTAGGCAGCAGCAAGTATTTTATGTCACCTTTGATTTCATCCCTGTCTCTTTGTCTGCAAGTATTTGACATTTATCATTTGAATATATAAAATGTTTCAGCATCAGACAACTGTGGGCTGTTGTTGATACTGTCGTCCTTTGTTCCACGGTCCCTTTGGAAGTGTTACAATACCATTCACAGTGAATAAATATTTATCTATTTGAATCTAATGATCATGTAATTTTATGGACCTAATCCTGAAATCTTTAGTTTGCCCGTTTTGAGACAAAACTTGCACTAAAGCCAATGGCTCAAGATTCTTTGTTACTGTTATAGTGTCACTGAAAAAGAGAAAAAGCTTCTCAGAAGCATTCATTTTTAGGTAACAGTGTACCTCTTTCTTAGGTGAGGAGAATCAACCAGAAAACAAATATAATTAAGGAGACCTTTAGACATTACATGTATTACACAGCAAATGGAAACGCTTTTATATAAAGGTTTGATATGACAAGTTAGAAACCATCTTAATTTCTTTTAAATTAGCATCTTATATTCACAGAGGCTTTGTCTTGGGTTTCAAGAGCACAAAGAAGAACATTTTCCCCAGAAAAAGCTATCGTATGTAATTTCTTTCTTGCTTGCTTGCAATCAATCATTCTTCCAGTGAGGCTGATCTTACATGCTGCTCCTTGGTTGCAGGATACTTCTTGCCCCATGATACCCATGGCCATAGCTCATCATTATAATGATCATCCAATTTGCTAGGCTTAGTCATCTGTGGCTAGATTCTCGCACATGGCATTTTGATTTGGTTTAATGTAAGGAACTGTGTTCTTCTTTCCTTCATTGTTAAACTCTTTTCAAGAAGTATTCATGCCTTGTCTCTGGCTTTCACAGCGTACAGGAATGAAATGGCACTGCAGTACCTCGCAGGGTTCCCTTGAGTTGCTTCTCCTGTAAGCAGACTAGTTAGAAAGATGTGCAAAGCTCTCATGTGGGGAATACCCGGCAGTAATTTTTCTGTCTATTTTAGCCACCATTTAGAGATTCATAGTCACTGACTTTTTTGATCTCAGACCTGGAACAACAGACATATCATTCAAATTGAGTCCAGTGACGATTTTCAAGAGCTAATGTTAATCATTTGAAGTTGATGCTTTTAGGAAGTTTACTATTCTTGAGACTCTTTTTTTGTTCTATAAAAAGGATTTCTCTCATTCTGGCCCAAACAAGAGAAAATTAGCACAAGGTCATTCTGTAGGTCAATGCCAAGGATATTAACCTGGCAATGGAGAAATGCCAGATCACCAGAAGTGGTGAGTTAGAGCTTGTGAATATGTCCTACCCTGTGGAATCTCTTGCTATTAAACTGTTTTGTTCTATAGACTTCTTGATGATAGAGTCACGGTTAAGGAAACTGTCTGTAATCCACCGGTTTGGGCATTCACCTGACATACTGGAAAACCACCGGAGTGTTCCAGCCCCACAGGCATAAATTTTCTGTTAGAAAGAGAGGAGTGAATTATGGATGACTCAAACACACTACAGAAAATTGTATTAGCATATGTAACACAGAGAGGGTTAAGTGTAATTATAGTAGCTGTACACAGCAATGTATGGATGGGTAGAAAAACAGGGGACAAATGCTATTTCTGCTGAGTAACCATGGCCTGCTTGGAGAACAGATTCCAGGCTTCCTTTGGTTTGTATAATCTGAATATTTGCCTGGCATGCTTTTTTTTTTTTGCCAAAGCCCAGTATATAGCACAGATGTGGGGTTAATGACTGATTCATATTAAGCCTTGGATGAACTTTAGGATTAGCCAATTCAGATTTAATATGCCCCCAAACGCTCACAGACTGAATAAAACCCTTTTGCTTCCTTCACGTGGTAATTTTTCAGGCTCTTGGTGGCTGCAGGTTGGGATTGTAGTGATGATCAACCAGGTCGCTGCAACTGTTTTCTGGGGGACTAGGGAAAAAAATGCATGAGGCTAGGGAATTTTTGGAACCGTGGTAGAAAGATATGTTAGTGCAGTTTTCGGTCCAGAGTATGTATAGCTGCTGCCCACCCAGCAGAGACTTCATCTGAAATTGAAACACCTCAGACATTTGAGGCATTTTTTTTAAGGACATATTTTAAGTTCTTTTTAAAAATCTTCAGCTTTTAGTTTAAACTTCCGATAAGTTGATTTCAACCATCTCTGAGTACATTATGTCCCTCCACTACTTACTGTTTTTCGGTCTTGCAGGAATATTCACCGATCCTTCCTTGGAAAGTGAAAGCAATTTTGACAGCAGCCATACAACTTTCGACTACTGCCCAAATCTAAAATGAAGGATTTAAGGGTTATGGCAATTAGCAAACAATGCTGGTGATGTAATCGAGTAAACTTGATGAACTCCTGGTTTTCTAAACTTTCTTATCATCATATTAAAGGAAGCTGGGTGTCTTTGTCCACAGTTCTATAAATGCTCTATTGTCCGGGTGAATTAATTGTCTTTCCTGTCTCCACCTTCCTAGACTGCCTGTTTTTCTCATAATCCCTCAGAAAAAAATAGTTCAAGTCTTGTCAGTGCTTGACCTTGTGTTTTGTTACTTGTTAGCTAGCCTTCTGTTTTGTATTTTAATACCAAGAATGCCTCTCAAACTGCGTGGCTGCCTAACTCTAACATACCCTGTGTTTGTATTCTGTGAATATCAAGTGTAGAAGTTGTAGGGTTCAGTCCTAGTGCTTCCTCCCCACAGTAATCCAGCTCTATATAGTAATCTTGCTGAAATTAATGTTTACTGGGGAAGTGAGAGCTGTGTGCACTGTAGGGCTCCAGGTTCTATCACAGCCCTAGTCAGACTCCTTTGTGTATACAGTTCATATAGTTACTATTCATTCTTTAAATTAATCTGCTATATTCTTTTAACAATGGAAACTAAATGCATCATGCTAAAATCAAATCAATGTCACCCGTATCAGTCACCAGGGGTCTCTTGGTCTCTTTCTAGCAAGGATTTTGTTATTCAGACATTCCCCACAAGCTGTCAAATGGTCCAACTCAATAACAACTAATAAAGCAAGCACCCCTTAAAAATTTCCCCAGGGAATCTTTTTAAATTGAACAGGGAGTAATAAATCTTGTAGTGTCAATAATGGTAAAAATGTTAATTTGGTTGACTCTACTATGTGCCTCCTCAAGTGAAATTTCAAATGGCGTTCTGGGGAGATGGCTGCGGCTTCAATTCATTCTGTTGCTCTCTGCCTGCAGCACCAGGTTGAAATCTGTGGCAAGGGCTACCTGAGATGGGCTGTATAACAGAAGGGTGTTCTGCTGATCTGATTGCTTTCTCAACCTTTTAAATCTCAGCTACTGATTTTAGTGATGCCCTTAAATGAAAGTTAGATGACATGGATGAGTGTGCTGATAAGACTTTATTGGGTGGCTAACTGATACAGTCCCTAGCACGTAGCAGAAATGCATCTATCTGCTAAGCATGCCTTGAGTCTGATTTACTATACCACACAAAGCTGCTTTAACACTAGTATCAATAACATAATATTCTTCATTATACAAAGTGGGTAGAAAAGGGGTTTTATGGTGTAAATTTAGTCTATTAAGGGCATTTCTGTGAATAAATTGTACTAGATGTTCTTTTCATCTTTTCTAGCACAGATTTTTTTCACAGATGTCATTTTTGGGCATTAGACAATTTTTTTTTTTTTCTCCTGTTGTTGTGAAAGGAGAACTGCAAGTACTGACATTAAACATTTTGGAAAATTCATTCTGTTCTTTTTATAATAAATGAAAGCAGTCCTGCCAGAACTCAAACCTTCCAGTGACTTAAATTTCTGTTTTATTGTATTATTTCTGGTGTACCTTGGTATTGTCCTAAGGAAACTAATTAAGGGTCTATTGCCAAAGTCTCAATCGCACACTTAGTCCATATATTCATGCAGTGGAAACAAAATGGCAGCGTTAAGCACGACTACTAAAATGCATGTTTTCAATATAAATTCATGACATGAGTTAACAAGTGCTAAAAATTTCTGTTTACAAGATGTTAATTTCTGGGCTTTGGTTGAGCGCCAGAGCAGCCTTGAGATGGTACAGTTAAGCTTTGAGATGCTTATTCATATTATTAAAAGCCATTTTATTCTTTCCATCCTGCTAAATATAGGAACTTTTCCCTTTTCTTAGCTGCTTAATCCACTTCAGGGTTTGTTTAAGCTCTTTGTGGGTGGTATATGAAAGTATTTAGCTTACTTGGCTGGCGATGAGACCTAATAGTCTTTATCTGTCAGCTTTAATAATAAAGAATGGGCCCTGCACTCACCGTGATGCAGACCTGCCCTCTGTGTTGGAGCCCGGCTCCCGTGCCGTGTCCACATGGGTGCATTTCCTTTCCTTTCCCTTTATAAATGTGGAAAAGAAGAAAAACCTGAGAGTTGGGAGGAACGTTGAAGCAGGAGGACTTAGAAGACACAAGACAAACTTGCCAAGGCCCCGAGGGCGTCACCAACCCTGCCAACCCCTGCCTGCTTGGCCATGGGCCTCTCAAAGAGGAGCCTGGCTGACATCCCTGCCTGGGCTGGGCCCATCGCCATCCCCGCCGTGGTGCCCAACACCTGGGGCTGGGGCTGCCCCGGTGCCCCCGGCTGCTCTGCTCCTGGCGGTGGCACTGGGGCTGGCCCCCCCGGTCACCCAGGGTCCCATCGGGCACTGCCATGCAGATAAGCAGGTGTTACTTAACATCCTGTCCTCGCAGGCAAGAAACTGGAGGAAGAAAACGCCGCGTCCATCGCATGGGCAGGGGCAGAGTCTGGATGCTCACCCCCACCTCTCGCGTGCGGGTGAGGGTCGCTCGTCCTCACCGATTACCCGTCACGGTTAATCTGCCATGCCCGTGTGCCAGGCAGGCTGTTTTCATGCGTGACTCACTGGAGATGGTAGAGCTTGCACAAATGTAGGAAATTATGCGTATATAAGTGAAAATACTTGTATTTCAAAATACACACAGAAAAAAAAAAAAAAAAAAAAGAGAGAGAGAGAGAACTGAAAAAAGGAAAATATGTAATAGAAATGTCATGAGCAGTACAACGTTTTAGGTTTGTTATTAAGTGTGGTCCAGCAAAGCAAATACAATCTGAAGTGCAAGTTCACTAGTTAATACATTAAGTAAATTCTTGGTTCAAAATTCCACTGGGAACAATAGTCATTAGACACTGTCACCTACTGTAGATGGTTATGAAGGAACCTAATAGAGGAAGAAGCTATTAAACATTTCATCTTAATAATACCTACCTGCTGTCTCATGGTCTACAAAAAGAGACACGAGAATTTTCCATGATAAATGTATCTCATAGAAAAGGAAGAACTGCTACGTGCTACAGATTTTTGGCTGATTTTTTTTTTCCACTTGTGTTGTTTGTTTTGGGTTTTTTTCCATTTCACTCAATACGCTGTGGAAGCATTTTTCTGCCAAAGGGGAAAAATATATTATTTACTGAACCAAACCAATAGCTCATGTAAGTTTATGCCCTGTCCTTGGT
>NW_020799103.1:6596945-6616339 GCF_003259725.1 Athene cunicularia
GCGCCGCGCCGCCGCCATCAGCCGCTCCGCTGCAGGTCGGGTTTGGGGTCACTTGGAGGATGAATTGTTGATATAGTGCACGTAAGGCTCCCGCTTGGCTGGGTAAAACTAAACGGTCCCTTTTGTTTCACGGTATTTTAACGGCCTGAGGTGGCTCAAGGATGGTGAATGATTCTAATCCCAACAGAAACCCTCGGATGTTGCCACAAAGGGAAACGGTTTGAAAGAGTGAACACAGGCCATCCTGTGTGGGGCGGGTGCTATTTCTGGAAGAGGCCATGAAAAATGTCAGAGCTGTGTGCCGTGCGGTGCGCTCACTTATTTACATTTGCGCCAGAGGATGCCAGGGCCTCAGTGCTGGAGTGAGACTGCCTTCTGCTCGCTGTCGCTAATAAAAATACACAGAGGAGCAAGATGGTCTCTGCCGCAGAGAGCTCCCACGTACCCGTGTGCCGAGCGGGCGATGTCCCTGGGCAGAGACCCGCTCTTGGAGAGGCGGGTGTTGCAGGTGCTGTCCTGCGTGCTCTGTCATTCAGTGTGTCTGTAGGTGGCATTGGCAGTGTATCGCCTTTGCACAATACTACTGTGAGGTGCTAAGTTGTCATTTGTCTACTAGTGATGTACAGTGTTCAGGATGTACAAGCTCTTTTCCTGTTATATTAAGCTTTTCTTGATGGGGGTCACAAGGCTTGAAACGTCAAACTTCTTCTGTGTAAGTAAATATAAAAATAACTAAAACATATTAAGATTTCCTTTTCAACTACTTTGTGACCATCTGTAGGAATGCAGCTCTGGAGGAAAAGTCACACGTCATTGGTTGCAGATATCTGCTCTCACAAGCAGGTTTGTTTTATCATCTCTATTACAAAGTAGTGCCGATTGCTGCATGCTGGCAGTCATCTTCTTTTACAGGTGCAGCAAAAGCAAAAAGAGGGAAAATAATCTTCTAGAGCCCTATTCTTGGCGAGAAAGTTCCATACATTGCAAAGGAGAGTGTTGAGTTTCTGCTCATTTTTTTCCTATGTTGTTACCTTTAAATGAAATCAACATTGGTGGGCATTGCTTTTCATGACAGGTTTTGTCATGCAAAGCTGCGTCTTTTGCACTTACAGGGTACTTACAGAAATGTTGCCAATAATAAAATATCAGCCAAACCCTTGTGAGAAAAAGGGTGTACTATTTTTCTCATAGCACGATGCTACAGGAGGCTTCCTATTTGTCTCTTACCATGAAATCATCGGTTTGAGATCACCATCCATTTCTGTTCCGCCAGCCTCCAGCCTTTCATCTGAGAGAGAAAAATTCCGCTGTGTACTTTCACCAAGTTATTTTCTGCAACTGAAATAATTTAAAGTGACCCCTATAGCTCCTAATATCAACCATGGCAAAGCATGGGGGTCAGTTGTCCTTCTGCCATTGTAGAAGCTGGATACACATGGAGCGGGGGAAACAATAAAGGGCAAATATTTACTTTTAGTGAGGGGAATCTTACGTTTGTGCATGGAGTCTTGTCTGTACTTGATTATTTTTTTAGGCAATTATTTGCCCTCCACTTTAATCCTATCTGAGCATTTCCTAGATGTCTATCTTCATGCTTGTAATGCACGTAGTTCTCTCTTGCTTTTGGTTCTGCAGCAGTTTTCTCAAAGTTTTGTTGGTTCATTTTTTGATAAATCCAGCTGAGCATTTCAAAGAGGCATTTCCAGTCTTCCTCAGGCTGTTTCATCAGCAGCTTGAAATACAGCAATAGCAAAGATTACAGGCTCTGATCAGACAAAGCAAGCATGGCAAGCACTTAATGTCAGAAAGGGCACAAGCATCACTAAATTCCAATATTACAGCAGCTCACTGATTTAAAATATACTGTTGACAATAATTTTTTTTTCTCACAATTGCTCTCAGGATTATTCTTCAACATTTATTTACAAGTTTAAGATCCCTTACTGTCTATTTTTATGCCTGAGTAACTTAGTGCTTTGAGTGATCCTGTTGAGTTTGCAAACATTTTGTCCTAAGTTTCTCAAAATCAGGTATGAATACTGGTATTAGTTCATCACATTGTAAGTGTTATATGAAATGAGAAAAGGTTATCATCAACAAGTTAGATGAGTGCAGTTCTTTAGACAAAGTATCTGATACCATCTGGAAACAAACTGTGAATTCATAGAACAAGATTGGTTTCTGCGAGTTGGTGTATTTATATTATTGCCTCAAGTAGATCCTTAGTGATCTGATAGATCTTTAATTGTTGTTGTGCTTTAGGAGATTTTTTTTTCCATGATAATAGCTTGTTAGAGGCTTGGCATAGCTGGAAACGCCCATCTCTGAAATGACCCTTTCAAGTTACAGACTTTAGAGGCAAAGGACCATTATGTAATTAGGCCCCTATTGTTCAAGGCACTGTGCAAAAATGAAGAAACTCTGTGCTCAAATAAGTAATCATCTGCTCCAAAACTTAGCAGATTGCTGAATGTTAGAAAATGTCTGGGGAACTTTTTTTTAAATATTTAGCTGATGGAAAATCCTCTTGAGAAATTAAAGCACTGAAGATATTTCTGTATGCAAAGAGAAAGTGAGAGGCAAGTCCCCATCAGGCAGCTCCATGAGGCTGAGGAAGCAGTGAGTTGGACCATTTACCACACAGCATGGGAAGGGAAGGAAATACGGGTTTGGATGCACTGCTTCCCTTGCAGCCCCCTTACCTGGCAGAAGGGGAGTGGGGCTTCTGTGCCAAGATTCTGGCAGACTACCTAGAACGGTTCTGTAGAAAGAAACTAAAATTGCTTTTCTCTTTCCCAGCTAACAAGAGGTGCAAACACATGTATTGCCACCTTCTTCCTTTTCTGTGAATCCTTTCCCATGGAAGTAATTATGCAAAATATTTGCCCACGTTCTAAATATAAACATTTTCATAATAAGCATTTGTATTGTCTGGTTTGGTTTTGATGCTCTTTGAGAAGTCTACTGCAAACTGCCCGCAGCTATGGAAGTTTTCTTGCTCAAATTGCAAGATGGAAAAAATTTACCCTTAACCAATTCCAAGATGAAATAATTTCAGATTCGGACCTAAAAATAGACTCTGTAGAAAGTATATATAGTCTCTTTATTTGAACATCAGTAGAAAAATAGTTGCTATTTGCACTAATTCTCTTCTTTAAAAGGTAAAAAAGCTTAATTCACATTGGTTATGTGCATGAGAATTAGGGAATTATGGTGTTGGGAATTATTTTTAGGGGAGTTAAGCTTGTCCGTGCCTACCTCACTTTCAAAAAGGGAATTTATGTTCCTAAGTCATCAATGTGCTTATTAAAGTTTTACTATAAATGGCTTTTCCAAGTGGCTTTGGAGTGGGAGCATCTCTACATTACATCCGTATTTCTGAAAATCCTAGAAAAAGGTAAAGATGTCATGCCAGTGGACCACCTGCCTTATCCTTTCCTCCAGGAAGTTCGGCTGAGTTATTTTTGATTAGATTAGATTTGATTTTAGCCTTTAAAATATTTGCAGCATAATCTGTGAAGTATTACTCGGAAGCATTTTGTACAATCAAACCTTAGCTGCTTGCCAAGGCATTTTCTGATGTAGATTTATGGCTGTCCTGAAGTCTAATCTAGAAATATTCTGGACAAATATGTACTTTGTACTTCTAAAAAAGTATACCCTATTAATAAGACAAAGGCTTTTCAGTCTTGTCAAAGTCAGAAAAAGGAGACAGTAAGTCATGTTTTTAGATGTGGGATCAGGTTGTCGCTACTGTTCTCCATTATAGTGAACTGGGAAGAACAGTTGGTTCTGACAACCTGCAATTAGAGATTACAATTTGCTTCTCGTCTCAGGCGGTGGTGATTTACATGAAAAAAAAATTTATTGTTTTTATTATGTTTTGTTCTGTAGAATAACATTGCCCTTCTTCTGGCAACACAGAACTGAGATATTGATGGTAGATTCTCAGGGGAGATTTCTGTTGTTTCAGTACTAACCTACATAATACTTAACTTTTCATACCCAGAGGGCTAGACGATTTCACAACCCAGAGATAAATTTATAAATTCTGTCACCCAATCATTGGATCTAATATTTACCTAAAAAATGGGTTTATAAAAGTCAGTGTGCAGAAATGGCAAAATAGTGAGGCGATGGGGGAAGGCTAGCAGAGAGGATGGCCCAGATGTCAGTGCCTTTGAGGAGCTCCCTGTCTCTCATGGCCCTCCCCAGCTTCTCTCTAGTTTTAGGAAACAAATATTAATTTCCTCAAGGACTTGAATGAATTTTACTTTTATCCCATATGAATTCCAAGAATCTTTCTCAAACTGAAAACAAATATTTTTAATTTTTCTATGCAAATAGGAAGTGTTTCACAAGTAAAGATTGAGAACCACTTGTGGGTTCCAGTGGGATACTGTCCTGCTGGTAGGGTTGACAGGTCCAAGTTTTGTAATGTGATCAAGCTTTTTCATCTGAATTGCTCAGTACTAAATAAATATTCTGATGACGTTATGGAGAGTTCTTCTCCTCTGTTTCATTGGGTTGAACATGCTCAGAACATATCGTTTGGGTTTTATGGGTGAGAAAGGAAGGGTAATGTATCTGTTAAGAATCACAGTGCTTTTTAAGTGTGAAATGTCCAGAGACTTGTACTGGAATATGGGGACAGAAGAATAGAAAGGAATTCCAACCTCAGCGTGGTCAGAAAAACCCTTATCCACCATTCATTGATAAAGTCTAAATGAAGGCCAGTAGACATCATGTTTTTCTTGTCGGGTGTTGCAGTGATAGAAGATGAAACAAAATATTAAGATGAAGAATCTTCAATTATTTCAGACACCAAGAGAATAAGAAATACGTATTTTTTTTTCAGACGCATCTTGCTAACTGCTACTTGAAGCCTTGCTATTGCTAAAATTACTGAACACTGATATTTTATTTAGTCAGTAAAATGACAGAGTTGAGTAATTTGTTCCTCCTTACTGTGATTATTCTTACTCCCTTGTTAGTTTGGTGGTATTTAAGTCTGAATTATATCTGAGTTACACCAGTTAAGGATTTGGCTTGGAAACTTCAATTGAATTTCCACATCTTAATCCATTAATTATAAATTAAGTTCCATATCATTGGCATAAGTGGGAGAAACCACACTCCATGTCTGAGAACATTTCTTCTTTCCTTATATACTTAGTATTGGATTTCATTGTTGGTGAGTTCCCAGATTTTTGTAGATAAAATAGAAAATCTGAATCGGATTGGTACCCTACCCTCATATTTTGGGGATCTGAGATCCAGAATCAAATTCAAGTGGTGACCTTTTTAAATAATGACCTCTCTAATTGCACATTAAATGTATTGAAGAGAAAGGACTATCCATTGGCTATTACTGTGCATCGCTACAGCAGATATGTTTTCTGTGCTGTCTGTGGTGATTCCTGTGAAATGCTATTAAGAGCAAGAGATTACTCTGTAAGGTTTAGGATGGTAGTCTTGCTGATACAACAGATACTTTCTATTACATTAATGTTCCATTTGAATAACAGATTGCCAGCCACAAACTTTATATATCTTATTCCCCATACAGGCAATATATGGGTCTCTGAGTCTGGTTTTGTAGATTCATTTAGCACCTAATGCACTTTTAATGAAAGATTTTTTTTCAGCATCTCTTTGTAAGGCTTATAATGCGATGTCTTTTCATAGTGCTTCATAGAAGAGGTATTTATAATTTTCAAAATAGTTATGAAAGTCAGATATTAGGTTTACTGAAGCATACTGCACTAAGGGGGAAAATAAGAAGGAAAAATGAAAATGAATTAGGTTGGAAAACCTCGCATATAATCCAGTACAGCCTCATGACATTTCATCCTGCTCTTTCTGCTGAAATATATGAGCTAAGCTGATGAGCTGTTTCTGCTGGAGCACAAATGCAGAACTAGTCAAATATCCTTCCAGCTACGCATCTCATCAAAACCTATTTGACAAAATACCTCATCAAGGCCACTGATTTTTCACAATTCTAGAAGAATGGAAGTAACTGTGGGAAGAAATCAGTTCTCGCACACACTAATGGTGAACAGGATGCGAAAAACATTTGTATTGGGCTAACCAGTGCGAAGACCTACTGCTTATGTTACAAATCCATGCTTCATTTCTGGTTCAGGAAACATAACAGAGCTGGTGGTCAGGAGGAAATATATCTTAGCGGAGCAGTCAAGAAGAAGGGAGACAACATGAGCGATTTGTGTCTGACTTTGGGAATCTAAACCGAAACAGCCAGCCAGCTATTAAACCAAAAGCTAATAGCTTGCTCTTCAAATGCAGTCTGTAGTAGGGTGGTTGGGAATATTAGACCAGACTGTGAGCCCAAATAAGTTTAACTGGAAAACCTGGTGGTAATGGTTCTCTAGCACTTTATTAAAAGACTCTTCAAAGATAGGGTTTTCATATAATTAATATAGCAGATCACATTTGTTGGTAGCAGATAGAAAGCAGCCTGTTTCTCAATAGCTTTAACTCATGTGCTGGTGAACTAGGATAATGTAGTACTCGAGTAAAATATTGGTTAGGAATAGATGAGTTGAAATGGTCCCAGTATGATCAAACTACAAGAACTGAAATTGGAAAGAACTGACAAATATTAATGGGATACAATATTTAAGTGATTGTAGATCATTATGTTTCAGGGCGTATTCATTCTGAGCTTAAACCAGAATTTTCTTATTTAGCCTGCTATTCAGAACTTCTAGAATTTCTGGTACCTCTTCCATCCTATTCTGTGTAAGGTAACTCATATTGACCACCACCAAGGACAGGGCATAAACTTACATGAGCTATTGGTTTGGTTCAGTAAATAATATATTTTTCCCCTTTGGCAGAAAAATGCTTCCACAGCGTATTGAGTGAAATGGAAAAAAACCCAAAACAAACAACACAAGTGGAAAAAAAAAATCAGCCAAAAATCTGTAGCACGTAGCAGTTCTTCCTTTTCTATGAGATACATTTATCATGGAAAATTCTCGTGTCTCTTTTTGTAGACCATGAGACAGCAGGTAGGTATTATTAAGATGAAATGTTTAATAGCTTCTTCCTCTATTAGGTTCCTTCATAACCATCTACAGTAGGTGACAGTGTCTAATGACTATTGTTCCCAGTGGAATTTTGAACCAAGAATTTACTTAATGTATTAACTAGTGAACTTGCACTTCAGATTGTATTTGCTTTGCTGGACCACACTTAATAACAAACCTAAAACGTTGTACTGCTCATGACATTTCTATTATATATTTTCCCTTTTTCAGTTCTCTCTCTCTCTCTTTTTTTTTTTTTTTTTTGTGAGCTTAAATATGCCATGAACTCATGCTTTTCCTCCTGTGTGTCAGGCTCAGGGTGCTGGCCCTTTGACTGCTGTTGGCTTTCAGAGAGTAGCTGCAACTGATTATACTTCAGTATGTTTCTTTCCCCTCTTCTGCCAGAGGACAGATTTACTCAGCCTTGTCCAGATACCAAGCTACAATAACACTGAATTCTTAAGTTGGGTTTGACGGATTTCACATTCAAGATCAAGTAATTAGAGAATCCTGTGATTAAATCTCAAAAGGGATTCCACCTAGTTAAGTGCCTTATGAACTGGAAAGATTGGACAAGATGCAGTAGGAGTTGTCATTTCCCTTTAGAAGGAGGATAGTCTCACCCTACTGTTTCCCTTATATGTAGTAGCCTGTAATAGCAGAAGATTTATGTTCACCTTTCTTTCCTGTCACAGATTTGAGACCCACATGCCCCATTTTCCTGCCTAGTTTAGGTGTCTGTGGTTAGCGGGGTATGTACATGGGCAGTGCTCTTCAGCCATCCTGTTAAATCTGGATTTTTATATAGAAATGAGCTCAAGATTCAATACGATAACAGGAGTACGAACATAGCTTCATGGGTAGGGCACTACATGATAGACAGATAGCTTGAGTTCTGCTCCAAGGATTCATATTTTATTCAATGCTGTTTCATCATCTCCCCTTTCAACTGTGTTTTAAAAGGAATAGTCCCTGCTTAGCTGTTTCAAAGACAGGTCACAGACCCCTTCTTTCAGGAAAGGGCTAAAAACTGTGGATCTGCAGTAGATAAAAGCATTTTCCTGCAAAATGTGAAGCATAGAGTAGGTCAGGGTCACATTTCAAATGCATCCCTGTGCTTAGTGTTTCCTAAAACAGCTGCTTTCAAAAAGCACCTCCTCCCCTGCCTTCCCCCACAGTACAGAATAAATTCTTGAAATACATTTCTCAGGAGCATGATGAGGCCCAGGGAAAGATCTCCTTTCTTCCTTTGTCTTTCTGCCTGGTAACCATGTGAGAAGTGTACACAAGTTACTGTGGGCTAATCAGTCTGGGGGAAGAACGCATGAGGAGGATGCAAGGCTCCAGCATGCCCTGTGCTTGTGGCAGCAGCTGGGTGAGGGTGGGCAGCCTCTCCTGCCCCTCTCCAGCCCGCCTGGCTCTGCACTGCCTGTGCCACCACTGCTGGCAGATCTCTGCCTACCCGCGAAGGTAAGGGAGCCGTGAAGCTGGACCGTGAGAAAACAGTTTGCACAAGAAAAAGGCAATTTTAAAAGACATCTCTTTGTGTATGGGGACACAAGGCCTGAGGTTAGTGATGCGAGGCTATGCTAGTCCTCTTCTGAGCAAGTTTGGCAGGAATTTAGCTCCGTTGATCTCCAGGTAGGTAGTAAGTGTCCTGGAGGAGAGCTGATGTGCAAGACCTCTCTTGCTGGAGCTTGGGCGTGCAAGAATTTTTGTGCAGGATAGACATAGACAGTTTGGGTGGTTATGCTCGTGAAATGGAAGATGAGGTGAATATCTTGAGCAAGCCTCAGAAGGGAATTGTGTGAATTTGAGAGAGAGTGGACACAGAAAACAAGAAGCTGGAGACAACAAGAAGGACTGAATTACCTTTAGAACAATTGTAATGCTAGTGTCTAGCTTTACTGCCACATAGGCATTTTAAATGTCTTTAGATGTCCATTTTGGGGTACCTCCCCCTCCCTGTGCATGGCTTCTGGAGCAGCGGCACCTCAGGCAGGTATCTGGAGACCTTTCAGAGAGCTGGATACTTGCAAGTGTGTTTGACTGGGGAAAACCTGGCTTGAAGGTGCTTATTTTCCTTGTTAGCCTTGGCTTTGATACCGTGGAAAAAGGAGAAAAAAAAAAGCTAAAGGTAAAACAGAAGGAAGCAGCGCTATTTCAGTAGCGCACATTTTAATTGCCTGTGTGCTATCTAGTGCTGGTTGCTGTTAACTATGGGTTACTTTCTTCAGGTTTTTGTTTTCCCTAAAACTCTTGAGGTGCTGCCCAGTGCTCATCCTCCAGCCTTACAAAACCCAGTTATTGTACCCTGTGCTTGTGATTTGTGATGGAGAGCAATCTTTTTCTACGTTTTTTCCAAACCAATCCTCCCAAAATCAGATAATCTGCCAGCTAGCAGAGAGGATAAGGCTAACACGTCATCTTAACCTGATAGCTGACCGATATCTTGTAAGCAAGCAAAGAATACCCCTTTAATTGACTTTTGGGGGGGTGGGGGGAAGGTGGCTCTGGCTGCACTGAAAAGCAGTGTGAGCAGTCTGTGAATAGTTCCACTGACATTCACGTGTGACTGTAGGTCATCAGGATATTCAAAAGGAAACTGGGTGACTTGAAGTGTGATAAATAAAAAAAGGTTATTTCATTGAGCAAATTCTAACTTCACTCTGCTTTGGTTTAGACTTTAAATAGTTACCGTAGGAAGAAGTGCATGGTAACAGACAAGGGTAAAACACAGATTTCTTCCAATTTACTTTGTACCCCAAAAATATTTGCATTATCACACGATACAAGGCAAGGGGATGTGATGGCCTTGCAAGACTTTTGCGATACTACCAAAGATTATAAATTTTCTTCTTTTATATGAAGGTCCTCTGACAGAAGTGTAAATATATAAATTCAAATATTGTTACAAGTGTAGTGATAATGAAAGTAGCTGTCAGGACTACACTGTTTTTGAAAGCTGGTAGAACTGTGGAAAGACATTTTGGTGATGAAAAGCAAATCCCGTCTGTCTTTTAGCATAAGGCTGGAGAAGAGTCTGAAGCGATATAGTTTATCTAGCTGTATCATTAGAGAAGGGTGTTGGAACATGCTGCATTTGTTTGTGTGAGCTGTGCTTGTGCTTCAGTTTTGCTCCTTTGGAGGCTTTTCCTCTTATACCAGAGGTCAGGAAAGAGAAAGGGCAGTGGGAAAGGGAGCTGGACATTTCTGACTTATTAGTATCAGTGCCTGATAAGAGAAACATACGCTATATAGAAACTTTTTTTTTTTTGTCTGAATATATATATTTGTAAAGATTTGAAGAACATTTGAGTTTCTCGTATCCGTTTCCACACAGGCATAACATCTTTCAAACTTGGCTTGATGAAGATAGCTTCATGGGTGTAAATAAAAATGCGTGAAATAAAATAATGTAAACTACATGGTCCTAGTACTCAGTATCAGTGTGTAGATAATGACTTGAATGAGAGAACATCAGCTCTGAAATCTGATGTGCCTGGTTCATAGGTTTTTGTGTCAGGCTTTTTACTTTTTGGGCTAGCTTTTCCTTTCACTGTACTCAATTTCAAATATTCAGTAAAGTATCATGCAGTGAATCCCTCTCAGTTTTAGGTTGTTTTGGTTTTTTTTCACTTGTTTTCCTTCTATTTATAATTCCTTTTCTATCAGAAAAGCAAATGCCTGACCTCTTTTCTTTCCCTAATTACTACTAAAATTGTAAAAGGAGAGGGGCAGATTTTACGATATTTCATGAATATTTGACCTGTAACTCAGATAACAATGGCAAAACCAAAACCCAGTTTTTAAATATTTTCAATATATTTTCAGAATGTCCTTGATCCTGTCATCTGATATTGCAGTTGTCTCCAGTGAGCAGAAGCATGTCACATCATGGTTTAAATAATATATTGCCTGATCCTCTGCTTCATTTCTTCTTTGTACATGGAGAAAGACTCTGAATCAGTTAATTCTAGTTTAGGCTTTCAAAGCCGTTGTAGTACTTGTACTACCACTGTACCTCAGGTAACGTAATTCTATCTGACTCACAGAACTGAGAGGGGAAAAGATCCCTTAGGTCATCTGGGTTTCCTCACAGTGAATACAGTGTTGTCTTTTTATTTTGAAGAAGTTTTTTCTCCCAGATATTACAATTACCAAACAAAAATGCCTCTAAGCCTTCCTTTCTGAAATTATTCGCTAAATTCATGCAATTACAGTCAGGATTTTTTTCCATATTGTTCTGTATTTCAACTACATCTCTTTATTATGCCAAGTTTCACTTTTTCTTTTGAGACCCACATATTAACAGTGATTTCCCTGTTCATCCTTCCCTTACTCTTTTCCTGACTCTGATGAAATGGCAACATTTTGAGGCATCATTTCCTGGATTTTGGTCAGCCCCAGTGCAGATTTCATCCGGATAACTACCTTGATCCCTTTTAGGGCTTGCTGCTCGATTCAAGCCAGACAGACACTTGTTTTGCACAGTCGTATTTTATACTTTTGAAATTGAGTCCAGCCCAGGTCTTAATTAGCAATGACATATTCCCTGAACTCTTTTGGCTGGTAAGCAGAAGATAAACAACTCTTGGTTGGTAAGCAGAAGATAAACAGCAGTTGCAGCTTTCTTGGCTAGGAATCGTGCCCTCAATGCCTATGCTTGATACGCAGACATAGTCCCTAAGCTGCTTATGCTCATGTCCATCTGCTGAGATGGCAAAGTGCCTTCTCACAAGTTATTTGGACTCTTGCCTTGAGGGCAGAGGTGCCAGGCAATGATCAGCAGCCTGCATAACAATGCAAGCATCATTTCTTCTAAAAGAGCAGCTCCTTTAAGCAATTGCTGTATTACAGGCTGCTACCCTGGGCCTCTTAGAGCATGGTTACACCTGTTGAAAATTATGTGCCAAGAGAAGAGTACATGAACCATACTGGAGAGTAGTCCAACCAGTGCAGTGTCATTTTTAGCTGCCAGGGAGACAGGTTGCATTGCCGCAGGGGTACAAAAACTCATCAGTAGTTCTCAGGGTGTCAAAAAAAGATCTCGGCAGGCCAAAACTGCCTGGAGGCATATCCGAAACAGAAAGTACAATGGCCCCAAGCAGCAACTGAAGCAAAATAACAGTAACAGAACCTGTGTGAGAGCTTTACTCACAGAACTGGTAATTAAATCAAGAAAAAACAGGGTAGGTCTCTTCAGAGAAAAATAGAAGACTCTGACCTTATTCTTTCTGCTGAATAAACACCTGTGATATGGGCTGTAAAGACAGAGATACAGCAGGAAAAGAAGGTAAAATTAATTTTTTGTAGGCATAATTAGGTAACCTTACAGAGTGGTGGGACTCAGTAGAGTAGTACTAAGCTACTTTGCTAGCAGAGAAATCAAAGGACAAGGAAGAAATTCTGAGCCTTACTCGGTGCAAGTGCCATAGAGGGGTAAGCACCGAACAAGCCTGGTGGAAGGCAAATCCATTTTCAATCTCTTTTTTTGTCCCAGGAGTCCTGAACTGCCCTTCAGTTTAGGGTACAGTAGCTGCATGCCAGGAGGAGCAATTCTGCCAGCTGGGGTTACTGAACCGACCTCTCTTTTGTCTTGAGGTGTTTATTATAGATTGCCATAAGCCACTTATTTTGAGAAGGAGTCCAGAAGCAGCTTGTCACCCATTCTGCCAGCCTCACTCTAGCCGAAGGTCAAATCTATGAGTTAATGAGCTCGAATTTTTTTGACCAAAACTATTTTTGGGGAAATGAAGTTTACAACTTTTATAAGTATTGTTCCAGTTAGCTCATGTCAATAATTAAAAGCTGTTATCAAAAATATTTTAGTGGATTTTAAATTCAAAATTACTTTTTTGTTTGTTTGTTTGTTTAAATGAGCGATCAGAGTGTTTTTCTTTATTTTACACTGAAAAGATTTTGGCCTGGCTACTGATTTTTAGAATTTTAATAGTCTAGAAAGTTCATGAAATACTCATCTGAGAGAGTATTGAAACAACATTTCATTTTTATTTTTCTTATACAGCAGAGAACTAAAAAGCAGTTGTATCTGTACTGCTCAGCATTATCCTTGAGGTAATTTTAAATCTCCTTTGAGTTTCTGGGGTGGACAAAAGGACTTATGAATGCCTCTGTGTGTTTCCAAGGAAGTACAATGAGCTGAAAGGCTGTTACCAGTCTGCTCTGGTTTATATGCAGCTGTCACATTCTGTGTCAGGTCTCACTGTGATCAGTGGGAATTCTGCCATTAACTTCATTAGGACCAAGATTTGCCCTAAACCCCAGCTGATATTTTGTGTACACCACTGGAGTTATTCTATTTTCCACCATCCTGAGTGCCAGATTAAGAGATTTTGGCAACGACTGGTGAACAAAGGCTGTTGATTGCTTATTATGGGAAAGTTTTGGTTTTGAGACAGGTAATAGTATGCCTTTGGGTTTGCACTGTACAGCTGAGTTCAGAAACTAGTCTCTTGTGTACTGACTCATGATGAATGCCAGAGCCTTGGATCTTTGACACCTGCAGTTGACATCATAAATGGAAAAAAGAAAAAGCCTGTGAAGATGTAGATTTAAACACAGATTGGACTTTGTGTGAACCTTTCCCTCTAATTGAAAAGAAATACAAAATGACCTCCATAACAAAAGAATATTGAACACCAAGTAAATAACCCATTGCATTTCTTCTGCGTGCTGTCCAAAAGACTCTGATATTTCAACATCATGTCATGGTTTCATTGACTGCAGAACTAGCTTATGTGTTCATCAGGAAGCATCTTAGTTTGGAATTGTTCCAGCTGGAAAGTAGACTTTACCCTACCCACTACACAGTTTTACAGTATGTGAATCTAAAATGATTTTGAGAAGAAACAATGTGAATAATTACAGCTCCACAGTGAAGTACTATTGAAGAGCTTTATTCTGCCCTTGGATCTATGTGTATAAGTCTCACTGACAGCAATATAATTTCTGTATATAGACCTAGGGATAAGGTTTAGTTAATGATGTTTTCTTGTTACACAAGGCATATATTCCCGGAGGATTTTTGGCTGCCCATGTCTTACGGTAGTAGAGCTGACACAGAGGCTATGTGCTGATCTGTATTCCAGCCTCTCAGGAACGATGTTGGTACACGAGGAATCATTGCTCATATGACTAACACCAGTGTTCTGTTCCTCTTGGGTAGCTGAAAACAAAAGGAGATTATTGTACTCTGAATCTGATCCAAAAGATAACCTTGGAGAAGGAGAAAACACTTTAGCTTCTTCATTTTTCTGTGTTAAAACCTAATGCAACTTTCACCGAAGGCAACAAGACCAATTGCATTGCTTATGGTGGGAAGAATATTAGGCTTTGGCCTTTCTACTGAGATCGACCACAGTAAGGGTGACTGTGGCAATGTGAGGTATTTATGATCTATTAAGATTTCAGAAAAGCATAAAAAACATAACAGCAGCCATTGTCAGATCCATCCAGTGCAGCATCTTATCTCTGACAGTAGCCAACAGTGGGTGTCCAGGGGAGAGAATATGAAGACAGGACAGATGGTGATACTTCACAAGATTTTCTCAGATATTAAAGGAGAAACTCCAACTCCAGTGACACAGAACACAGAGAGTCAAAAGAGTAACTATTTTCAGTCTCTCATCTCCTAGTTCGAGTTTGGAATAGCAGAACACATGACAGCTCCATATTCCATTACCACGAGCAGCTAGTTCAGAGCCTGAGCCAGGGTAAAATTATGTGCAAGGCATGAATCACATCTACATTGTGTGAAAAGGCTGAAATGCTTTAAGATTTAGGAAGAAATCGGATGCAGATTAAAAACCCTTTTAAACCAACAAACAGAAACATTCCCTGGGTGCCTGCAATCCTTTTCAAATACGCCTGACAATGAATTCCTCCTAAGTTCATATTTGTGTTTGTTTTACTTTATGAAATTCTGATTTCATACAGTAATGAAATGCTGCAGTCCAACATTTTACCCTGCAGAAAAATATTTGCCATTAAAAAGAGTATTCATAAAACTTTTACTTCCTCGTGATTTTAAGGATCCCTTGCTAATTAATAAACTCCTTTACTAGAAGAGTTCTTTTAAAATTAAAACTAATATCAGAACCTCTCGTGTTTGCTAACTTCTCTGCAATTTACTTTTCACCATTAGGACTCGGAGTGAGACAGACGTAGTAAGGCTTCTCTTGAGTCACAGAGCCTTTTAGCTGTAAAGAAAGCTGAAACAAAGAATGTGAGAAACTGATGGCTTCTCAGTGTAAGTACGAAAAACAGGGAGGAAGGAGGGACATAGAGGATGATGTTTCAGCAGTGATGATACTAATCACTCAGTCCCGACTGAGCTGAGCGAGTTGTTGCATTAAGCAAGTACAGATCACCCCAACGATGTCACGGGGGAGAAGCCAATACCTCTTTTTTTTGTCTGTAGGGCACAGATGGAATTCAGATGCCCAGGCTAGGGAGTATTTTCCAGTACTCTTAAAACCCTAGAAGTACCTGCTTTCTGAAATGTAGCATTCTTGAGGTTTTGGAAGGTAAACACTAACACATTTGCAGAAATCAAAGAGAGAGGCGGGTGCCTGGAACACCTGCCTTGCTCTGCTGTGGTCCAAAAGCAAGGTGCAGAGGTTCCCCAATTCTGTCTACGTCTCTGAGCAGCGTGCATAAACGTCCTTCAGGCACAAGGCTTGCTCCTAGATTGACATACAATTTATTACTTTCTGTCAGACAGGGAACTGTATGCTTTAACTGAATTGGAAGCTTGCTCACAGTATGGTTTCTGTTTTCTTTAGCCAGTGACTGTGCAATTTAAAATACACAAACAAGTGTGGGAGCAAAATGCATGCCTTTTGATTTTCTTCCTAGCTGACTGACCTGTCTTCTAGTCTACATTTATTTTGGTCCTTTGAAGCTTGAATTTATGGCCTCACAGTAGTTCATCTTCTATGGAAGGGATCAAGTATGCTTTTTTCCTTCTATTACATTAGTCAGTGACTATGTACTCTGTGTGACAGTAACATATTGATTGAAGTCCCTCCTGTTGAAGTGGTAAGTGTACTCAGGTTTCTTGTCTCCTAGATATATGCTTTATGTTATTATTCAATAACTGAGGTCCGGCATCCTTTAAATATGTTTTTAGATGTATGTTTGCTATATGAAAATTGTAACTTTAGGATTTGAATTACTTTGGATTCAGTAATTCAGAGTATGTCTACATGAACAACTTAACTCAGGAGTCTGTTTTTAAAGCAAATCCTCCAATAATCTCTCCTTTTACCATGCTGTGTTTTGTATCATGGGGTAATCTTTGAGCACACAGAGTTGAAATTAAAGTGGTAGGTGTAATTCAAGAATCGCCTCTAACGTACTGAAGTCATTAATGGGTATTTGGGTTAGAGTTCCTCTGAAATAAAACTCTTGAAACCTGTACAGTGTAGATGTAAGTCGTAGATGTAAGTTCTTCAGCAAGAATTGTTTTGCTCTACAGGTGTGTTCCTATTGTGCTGCACAACTTGTAAATATAGACATAGCCTTATGCTGAGCTTTGACCCTCTTCTCTGTTATCTCTGTTGAAGAAACCTGGGAAGAAGGAAGAAAAGAAAATAAAAGATGGCAGAAAAATAGGGAAATAGGCAGTAGATAGCACTTAGGTGGACAAAAAAAGTGCTACTGACTGATAAAGGTAAAGACGTGGTTATATAACCACCTCACACAACATGGGAAAGAGAGAGAAACAGAAAGAGAAATAGTAAAATCATTCTCTCTTTCTATTAATTTTTTTTTAAGTCCTTTAAAAAATACATGGTTAAATATAATGTTTTCAGTCCACTTCAAAAGGAGAAGTGGTTAAAACCGGGAAAAAAAGATTTCCTAATGCAGCATTCACAGATGTGATTAGGAAACAGAAAACATTCAGCTGTCAAGGACTTTGATTAATGAGAAAACCTGATTGGATTCTGGGATAGGAAGTACCCTCCTGGTGAACCTCATGAGGAATGACTTGGAATGAGATGTAATTATTGCAAAAAGCAGGCTAGACAGTTAGCGCTGAGTTTAAGTAAGTAAATAAATAAATAATTTGACATCACCCCCACCCCCCCAACAACAATATACTAGATGAGCCATGTTTATAACTTATGGATTTATGGCTCTCTTAACTTTATTAAGGTAAATAAGTAAAAGCAGAACAATTTTTCAAAAATGTCCCTCTTAAATATCATCAGAGATTTTTTTTTTCACTATTCAGAAGGAATGAAGAAAGCAGTGGGCTATTGAGAAGGAAATCTGAGAAGTTTGTGCTGTTAGTGAGAGGATGCTTCCAGAAAGGGAGCTTTGCCAGGTAGGAGGAACCTGGGGAGACAGGTAAGCAACTGGGGCTCCTTAAAGTAATAGTATTACAGAATGTTTTTTTAGTAGGTGTCCTAACTCTACTGCTACAGATAAGTTATGTGGAAATATTTCATAATGATTTCAGCTGTAGGTGCTGTAAAGTCACCCTGTAGATAGCTGGTGCTGATGCCTGAAGTGTGCTTTCTGGCTGAAGCTCAGGGATGAGTTTTCTGTCCCATTTAGAGGGGTGTGTGACTTACATAAGATACTCTAAGTGGCCAGAATGTTTGGTTGCTTGACCATGGAGGAAGAACGATAGATATTTACATTGTCTTCATTTATTAAAGCAATCTCAAAACCATTGGGAAAATAAATTTAGGATCTTGTCAAAAATATTAGAGTAGGGTATCTAGTTACATGTCTTTTTATCTTTGCCACCTTGGTATACTTGGCTTTATCATGTTTCTCTTACCCTGTGTGTCTGCCACGCTTCCTCCTCAAACATATTTTTGTGAGATACAACTGAATGTGACACTTGTGCTATCAGAAAAGGAAATTATTCCTAGTTCTGAACAGACAACAGTATGCTAGTGTAAAGGAGGAAGAGGTGAAGATAATTGACATGTTCAAAGGAAGGGCATTCTCTTACCAAAGTGTACGCAGCAATCAAAACCTACTGGGTGACACTGTTTGATAAGCCTTGTTATCTCCTTTAAAAGTAAACACAGGTGATGTACTGGACACAGACAGTGCAGCTGTGTTTGTAAAAATGAAAAATATAATCAGCAACAGTTAAGTTGGAATAGCAGCCATCAACACAGCATCTTCATAAGTCAATCTAATGAAATAGTTAAATTTTAATAAAGATTGCACACCAGACCACAAAATACAATCCCTATTGTCTAGTCTCTGAAAAGATCAAGAATGATGATATTATTAAAGAACATCTGTCAGAGGCTTAACAAGTCTGGATCCTTTTTAGTTACTCATTAAAATGCCATAAAATCTTAGAGAGTTTAAAAAGAAAAAACAAACTAATCCTGTGCAAATTAAAGCAGAGAATTCTGGTATGATGAAATTTATACTCCTAAATGCAGCAGTTACTGACAGAACAACAAAAAGTCACTGCTTTGAGTGTTTGGGTGGAGCAGTTTAGCTTTAGATAAAACTTGCTTAACAATTGTAGTAGAAGGCTTTTTATAGGAGTTCTTCTGGACTACAGGTGCACCTCATTCAGTTAGACTTATGCTAAGTTGTTTAACCCAGTTGTGCTCTCCCACACTATGCACACAGTAAAACTCCGTTGCTTAGTCTTTATCTGCAGCATCCAATCCACAGCTCTAATCAGAAGTGAATCTGAATCATCCGTGGTATTTAGGCTGAATGAGAACACCAAGTTCTCTGACTTTTGAGAGGGGCAGACAGCATCCTGAATTGTAGAAGCATTTTATCTAGAGAATGTTTTAGGTGTCTAAATTGTAATTTTGAGTGAGAGCCGATTAACGCAGATAACAACATGATTTTTGCACCTTATCAATATTGGCCAAAAAGGAAGAAATGAAATGTGTTCTCTAGTTGTGAAAGTATAGACTGTAACCCAGTGAATTAGAAGTTCTGCTAGTTTGAGCTGCAGAATTAATTGTCCTCATAAGTAGTTCTGGATGAGTGACAATTGACAGTAGTAATAAATTCTTTTGCCACACACACAAACCTGAAGAGAAATAATTTATCTTAACAGAATTGTTCAGGGAAGGAATTTCCTGAACCTTGGCTTGTACTTTGAGAAATCCACTCTTTTTCATCTCATTAAAAAAACAGAGTCAATAATCTTGTCTCTGCATGTTGCATTAATTCAAAATAAGATAATTTAGAGGTCAATTAAAGTAATATCCATTTTTTATTTGCTCCAGGTTAATTTAGAAAATATTAGAGGACAAAAATTTAAAACCCCCTTAGATTAGGCATTTGGTAAAGCATGAGCGATGGATTTGGGGG
>NW_020799103.1:6616389-6671266 GCF_003259725.1 Athene cunicularia
GGGGGGGGGGGGGGGGGGCCGGAATTCCTTTTCTCTGTGCCCTGCAATTCTGATGCTTAAAGAGCAGGTGGGCACTGTCAGAGGCAGGATGGGGCTTGGGCAGGTGTGGTTTGAGGAGAGAGAACAGTGAAGAAGAGTTGTGACTCTGCTGGGCAGGGCTTGGTCCTGAAGTTTGATATGAATGGCACTGTCAGCATTTGATTTCAAATCTCCAATTCTAAGTTACTTTCCTTTGAATGAAATATCCATCAGTCTAAAGCCAAAGTGTAATTTGTAAGACAGATGATGAAAAATAACACAGAAAATCGTTAAGTCACTGTAGCAGCCACACCAAGCAAGATAATGAGATTCCACTGAGCTGGTATGAGTTATGAAATGCTTTTACGTTATTTGCTCTTGTGTTCTCTGGATATGTATCAGGAAGGAAACCTTGCAGTTGCCTGAGATGCCTTCCCAAAGAGAAGTGTAAAAGAGGAAAGGTGATCCTTTCCACTTTAAAGAAACTAACTCTTTGAAGAGAAGTCTGGAGGTGCTCAGTGGTGGTCTGTCCCACCCACCTCTAGTCCTCTTCTCTGTCCTGGGGAAGCTCAGTGTCTTACTGATCCTGCCCACTTGCAGATTTTGAGTGTTTCTAGTGTCAGTAATGTGGATTCCAGTATGCTCCTAGTCCAAACTGCCTAAATTGCCTCCTGTTTCCAGACAAACTAACCCTCTGAGATGGAAGTGAGATACTCTTGGGATGGTTCATTTTAGGGTCTACCTTCCTGAGGGTAGTATAGACAAGAGGGCACCTCCTACCCGCTAGAGTTCCCCGGTGCTCTCCCAGCAGTTATGTAGTGTATCTCTATGCTTCTCTGTTGTCAGAGAATTTTACACTCGCCTTCGTACCCACTTCATGAAAGCACAAGCCTGGATTCCTGTTTCACAGTCCTCACTATATTTCTTTATTTTTTTAAGAATCCCAATATCCTGCTATTACCTAGCAAGCAGGCATCATGTGGGATGCTGTGTTTTGATGCTTCCAGTCTCCATAGATGATTTTACAGGCAGCCTGTGACTGCTCATTCGCTTGTTCTGATATGTTCATAGGGGTATTTGTGTGTCCTTTAACACAGACATATAAATGTAGGTGGTTTGCATACTGAGGGCATCTTCCCCAGTATTAGTAATGGAAGTGTTATTGTCTACAAAGACTTCAACCATAGTGCTTCTTTTGGAAGCCTATCACATCTTTCTTCATGACAAAATCAGATTGCTTCCTTATTTAGAGTGATGACGGCAGGAACTACCTGTGGCTGGATAATGAGTGTTAATTCAATAGGTGATGCGATCCTTCTCTCCTTTTTTACCTCTCTGACATGAACATTAAGTGAAACAGATTCTTAGGAGGCAAGTGGATCCTACCTATAGGTAAAAGACAATCTCCTCAGCCTGGGTTCCTAGTACTGTGCATGGTAACAATGCAGTTTAAATCTCTGAAGCATTAATGCAATCAGTCGGTCAACCATATGAAGACTTGTGTGTCGGAATGGGAGACGTACTTCTTGGTTTGAGTGTAGGTCGTATAAAAGATTATAGCAATCCCAATTCTAGTAAGATGCTCAAGTTAACAAGTTGAGTTCTTCAGATTTATATATAAATTGTTTAAAGGATAGTCTCATCTTGAATATATTCCAGCAAGCTAATCTTGATAAGATGGGTAAGGGTTGTGGTTATTGCTATGTTAGGATCATCAAAACACATCTGGGAGTCAAAATCACTAGAAACTAACACAAAATCACAAACTAAACAGCTGTATAGCCTTCTGTTTCAGAAAGCCTAACAATAGTTTTGGGTAAAAGTCCCATGGCATTTACTGCAGCATTAGGGATATTAGGGCTACTGTCATGGCCAACTCAATCCTATTAATGAATTCTTGCCGTATTTTTTCTGAATATTGACTTCTCAGTTTTCTTTCTTATGCAATTGTCAATAAGAGTTTATTTACCATGTTTAACTGTCTGTTAAACATCAGGTAGTCATCTTGGTGATGGGTGAGAATTTCTTTTAATCTCTTAGTTAATTTATGCCATGTAAGATTTGATTCTTTAATTAAGTGATTTGAAAACACTGGCTTGAAGATGTTCCAGAAGAACAAATTTGGTTATAATCCTTATCACCTTTAGTATCCCTTTTAATTGCTATATCTTAAGAAAATCTCTTGGAAATCTGAGGAAAGTCTGCGTGTAACATGTTCCCTCTTGATCTCCCTGCTCAGTACTCTTGCTCTCATGTTGTAAAATGTGTATGTTTATATGTACGTATAAAACAAACTCTATTTTTCTCATCTTCCTTTCTGAGTCTTTGCCTCACATCATCCTCAGCTGAGCTCTAGGAAAAATATATATTTGTCAATTGTTGCAGTTGAATCAGCAGGGAGAGTATATCTAGGTTTAGAGGTGTGCTGGAATAGTGAATTTATATTTCGTTGGTGACAGAGTGGCAAATTAAAAGATGTGGAGAAAATGAAATTTAGAACATATAGCAGTGTTAATGTAGGTTCGGTTTGAAAAACTAAGCTATCGGAATGTTCCTTCGAGTGCCATAATTAATAGCAGCTTACATTTATATAGCACTTTTCATCCTGAAGCACTTTCATGCATCCACGCGATACATGCAGGAATTATTAGCCATCTCTGGAACAAAGAGGTGGTTGACGGCATTCCTGGAGCTCAGAGAAGAGGAGATATTTTCATTCCATAATTTCAGCCCTAATTAAAACAGGCTGTGAGATTTTTCGACTTCAAGGGAGTGCTTTTGAAAACCTGATGCCTAATGGGGGCTCAGATCAGAAGGTTTTTGTTAATGTTTATTCTCTTATTTTATATTTAGATAAGTCAGCAAGGAGGAATCTCATCCAAATATCAATGCACAAAACAGACTTAATTCTGCAGGGAACCAAGGGCTGGGTAGATATTATGATAAACATTCAGGCTTATGTTTCCATAAAAACTTAACTAGTATTTAGCCCACAAAGTCAGAGAACATGGACATGTGTTAACTGTTTATCTTTCTGTGTGTTTTGGCTAAAGAGACTGTCAAACCTAAGAGGGAATAGAGGGGAGGAGAATAAAATTTACTATGCCAAAAAGTCTTATCAAGTGTTAAGCACACAGAGCTGTTGTATTGCTGGAAAACTTTACTAGCACATAAGGCTCAGCAGTTAAGGTTTGAGAGCCATAAGAACACAGAACTAAAGGGATGATTATGTTACAGAGTCTCATTGTCTCTAGTAACAGACAGCAGTGGATAAGTCTAGAAGGTCTATTTTCTCCTCCAGTCTTCCTTGTATACAACTGAAACAATACACTTGCCATCACCTTAAACCCGTTAGATTTTCACCAGGAAAGTGTAAGCTTGAAATTCAGGCACAGGAAGGGAGGAGGTGAGGGGGAAGAAGACATTCTAGCTCCTTTGCTGGGGTTTAGCAATGACATGGAACGTACTGGGTGAATTACTCGAATGACTCTGTTGATGGCAGTAGCATTTATTCATTGCTAGTTTCAATAAAAATCTGTAAGGCTCTGTTTACTTTTGGAACAGTTTCTGGCATTTACCAAGACTGCAAGAATCTTGTACAAAAGCCTCAGCAAAACAGCATTCAGGCGGCGGTGTTGCATATCCCACTTCTTTCAGAAAGAATCGTAAACTGGGCTCCCCCCAAAAGGCATGAAAATGAATATGTATTTTGTGACTTTTCAGACTCTATATATGTTCTCAGATAAACATCTGCATGAGGAACTATGAGTGAAAACATCAGCTATATCAAAACAATTGATAATCTCAAGGATTCACGAAGCTGTATGAGTACTTTCGTTGTTAGAAGGTTGGCAACGTAGTCTTGCAGATCTGTTCTACCTCTTTTTTCTTACGTGGGACCAGGAAAAACATAAAGCAACGCAGACAGTTTCTAGGAGAATGATGAAAGGGAACAATATCTTAATCCTATTGTGGCAAAAATCCTTGCCTTGACCTTGTCATCGCTGAAGTTTTAGCCTGCGTTTCTTTCACCTTGACTTATGCCTTCTCTGTGCTGATCATGTAACTAGTGAACTTCCAGTTCTCTCTAATCTTCTGATAAAAGAATTTTCATTATAAAGTTTCGGGATTATTTATCTATTTTTCACTTGTAATCTTTGTGTTGATGATTGTTGTACTCCTTCTGAGGTAGTCTTTGACAGCCGCCTTAAAGTTTGGCAGGGTTTTTTTTAAAAAAAAAAATAATCTGAAAAACACGTTTCTTCTTCAGGCATTTTTTTATTCCTCTATCTCCTGGCTGTTGTTTAATTATATTATTCATCTCAGTACAAGTCACAACAGAAGAACTCTGATCTTTTAGGAGTAAACAACCAAGAGACAAGCGTCTTCTGCGTGCACAGATCAATGTATGTGTTAATCTGTAGATAGCTATTTTATCATTTGTGAGCAGAAATACCTGAAAGTTATAGGCATAATGAAGAACAAGTGAGTGGAGTTTTCCTGTACTGGAGAAATCACAGCATATAGAAAATACACTAAGATTGATCCTTTAAATTGCCATAAATTCCATTAAATTTCAGGGGACATAATGACATCATGAAATTGGGTTAGATACAGCAGTGGAAGAGATAGTGATCTTATCACTGGAGCCTGAATGGTTTTATTTGAACCCATTTATCATCCTCATTAAAATCACTGTAATGAGAAAGAAACTCTGTTCTATTTATAATCTTTCTTGTCAGTCTGTAGCACGCAGCATGTTAGAAAGAAAACAGCAAAACACAGTACTGCATCTGTTTTCACTGTTGCTTGCTTACCGAAAGAAAGAAGGGGAGAGCAATGGGGTGCCTCGGAGGAAGTGTGCTCTAACTCCGCGTGCAGCACGGTCTGTCCATCCATAGTGGGTGGCTTTGGCATGAGGGAGATGAAGTGGGGGGCGTGTGGATTGATAACTGACAGAAGAAAGGGTCAAATATATGACTATATGCAAATGCAATCTTTCTTCCCTCTCATTATTTTTTCTAAGAGTGTCGTGCTGGTGTAAAAACTGCAAAGTAGAGAGCACTGGAGGATGAAGCCTCGTCTTTACAGAAAAAGCATTCCCTCTGCAGGATCTGTAGTCAAAGTTTCAGATTATGCCCCCTCAGGGACAAGCCAGTTACAGAGCATGATCTGAATAGCTTGCTTTCCTATTTGAATATGTCCAATTTCAATTTCAGCATAACCAAATACCATATTATACATGTAGGAACAGTGAATGTAGGTAAAATTGTCGGACTGGGGGACTGTGCTCAAGACAGCATTGCCTCTGGAAAAGACATTCAGGTCATACTGGGTAATCAACCAGCCATGAACTCCCTGTGCAAAGCTCTGGCTGTGAGGACACACCTGTTGGGATGGTTTATGAAGAAGGAAATTTCCTTTGGAAATTAGGAAATTACATTACCTCTGTGTGTGGCATTAGTGAAATTACCTTTGGGCTATCATGTCCAGAAGGAAGCAAAAGTTGCTTTGGTGAAACCTAAAAAAGCACCATCTGTCAAAGAGAACTTTAAAAGGTGGCTTGATCACATCCGTGTATTGCATGGAGAAAGACTTTAGCTGATTGCAAGTGCAGCATAATCTAGGCTAGAAGTTGATGTCAGACAAAACTTGGGTAGAAATTATGCTCGCATTTGTATATGCATTTATAAACTTACAAAGCCTATTATAAGACCTTATTCAAAGACTGGTGATTTTTCTAGTGATTTGCGATCTTCGTGTATCAGTGATCTTTTTGGTAATATACATTTCTTCCTTATCTAGAAATTAGCATAAGGGAGAGTTATATGTCGTGTTCTGCAAGAACACATTATTTGAGTGCTAGTAGGTGGTCCCCCTTGTCTTCAAAATTGCCTGTCATTAAATTTACTACATCTTCAAGGACCAATTGTAGGTGCAAGATGGTATAATATCATCCCATAAAATCAGTGCTTGTAATGGAATTAAGGAATAGTGTGAAGTCTTTGTGCAGGTAATGGACACCTACCTATTGAAAGTGTGATGAAAATCTAACAGTGCCTTTTCACATTAGACCACTGAATAGCTATCTGACTGTGTGTCTCAGAGCTCTCAAATAAAAGTTTTCCTGGTAAGTGCTCAGAGCACTTGGGGAAACAGGCACAAAATATCATATGTGTTATAAAGACCGGAATATAAGATCATAGTATTTTGGGCCACAGAGTAATAATAACAGTGGGAACATGAGGAGCAGAGCCCCAGGAACATGACTCCAAGTCATTCAGTCATCCCAGATAAAACTTTAAGTATGTTGCATATTTGTTGAATATGACTTTGTCCGAGTAAAGGGAGTTTCCAGTTCCTGAGAAATTGGTCTTTGCTGGGCAATAGCTCAGAAGTCAATATATACCCTTCTACGTGCCTCAAGTTACCCAATGCCTTCTAAGGACATGCATTTAAATGTCAGTACAATATTTGTTGCTTTGCTTTGGAAGAGATCTGCAGGAGACGATTACCTGTGTGATTTCATCTAAGTATAATGCAAATATATATTTAAAATAGTGTGAAGAAGTATAATAGAAAATATTTTACCTTGCTCATTTATAATTTTATTCTGTCAAGAAAGGTTCATGTATGTGCATATAAGTGAAGGAAAAATTTTGCTGGTACCATGGCAACAATCTCATATTATAGAGAGAAATCTTGTAGCTTTTTTTCATTGTAATACAGTATTTTTTATTTTTTTTTCATGAGAACAGTAGATTCTTTAGGTTGATTCTACTCACCTCACTCTCTATCATCTTTGTCAGTGAACATCTTGGTTTCCTTCAGGGGCATCACGTATCCCTGGACAGTTTGAAAGGCCTATTTAAAAGGTAGACTTAAATAAAGAGTGTTCAAAACCAAAAGCATTAAATTTCATCTGTCTCATATAAATGGATCTTGCTTCTTTAATTTTCCCCTTAGGATAATTAATATATTAAACTATACAGAGCAAAAGCAGAGGAGAGATAAAAGCTAAACCTAGCTCTAGGTTACTGGAAGTCAAGGATCAAGGGCAGGGAACAAATTTATAGTGTATGGTGTTCCTGTCGTGTAAAATATTTTGCTTATTAAATAGTTTATCTAGAAATACAGAGTTACTACTCAGAGAACTCAAATTCCAGCTCCGAAGTAGGTGGGACAAACATAAAATCTGGCAATAGTACCAATAATTTCAAAGGTCTGTGGGAATAGAAATCCTTATAGAAAATAAGCAGAGGTTAGTTGCTATTCCAGCTTTCTAAAAGTTTCCCCAGAATTCACCTTTGTCAAAGAGTATATATCATTTTTTCACAATACTGAGGAAATTTATTAATGACATAAAGTGGAAGTTTTCTGGTAAGCATATACCTTTCCTTTCAATTTTAGGCGTATTACATAATGCCATTATTGTTTTTATTATACACAACTGCCTATTCCTCAACTGTAGAAACTGGGTTCCTAGTTTTGAATTATTCCTACTCTTGTTCATTTGCAGTTTTGCAGTATGAATTTGAGTCAGAGAGGCAAGAAATGACTGTGTTCTTTTTGACATGATTTTCAATATCTTGCTAATTCAGCTGCTGTATACATGTTATATACATGCTTATATCCTTCCTTGGATTGAATTTTTAAATATATAAATGGTTTTAATTTCCAGTGTAATTAGATGCATTTGCATCACTTGGTGAGTTGATGGTACAGAGAGAGGATGGATGGCTGGAAATGGATACTGTAGATTTGCTAGAAGAGGTTTATACAGAATTCGTTCAGATTGTGTGAGTGCAAGGCTGATCTGACAGGGTCAAGGTGTTGTGTAAAGCTTAAAATTTCTTAAAATGTCCCCTTATTCTTGCTGGTAGGTTTGAAGAGGGAGAGAATGAGCATAATATAAAGATCAGCCTGAAAAGTAAATATGGGGACAAAGCCATTAATAATGGTTGAAGCATGGAAAACAGACGCTGAGAAATCAGCTGGCCTCATAAAAATTTCCACAGTTTACAGTGAATCCTGCCAAAAAAAAAAAAAAAAAAAAAAAAAAAAAAAAGGCATTTCCCCTGCAAATTATAAGCTACATGCATTCCTAAACTACATGCATTTCTTTGAGTAAGTACCTTAAAATTTGCTGTGGATTACAACCCAATCCCTGTGTACATTGTGGCTGAAGGCAAGCATATACGTTTCAGAGCCACTGCTGTCCTGAGCAGAGAAAAGGATGCACCTCTAAGACACCAGGAAGCTTTTCACTTGGAGAGTAACAAAAATGTTTTTTAATTAGACTTGAGAACCTTGCTCCAAAGGGTCATTATTTATGGTTAAAGTCACCCGTGTGCAAGGGGCTGATGCACCACTGTAGATCCAGTGCGAAGCTGAGATTTGTTTTATAGGTCTTGTGAACTTTCCAGTAAACATACTGAGCATCCACTGCACAAATCCAATGTAGGAGAAGGAACCAAAATGATTGAGCTGAATAAAATAATGCATTCTCAGCTATTGTTCCTGATTTTCAAGTGCAGCCTTGTACAAACAAGATAACAGCCAGATATTGGCTCGAGGCCATTACCAATAATGTCTCTGTCAAAGAGAGTATCTGTATCACATTATGATGAAATATGTTCATTTCCATTTTCAAATATTAATTTCTTCCCATACATCATGAATTTAGGAAACAATGCTGTAAGTCAGCATCAAAATGTCTGTGCAAATGATAATCCAGTGTTTCTCCATTTGTAAATTACTCTATTTGGATGAAGACCTGTGCTTTCCAATTGCCTGTGACAATACACTAATTAATAGATTGAATGCCTCCTGCTTAATAAAGTATTAAAAAATGCAATGATTATATATATTTAGTCACTTCTACCGCATCATGTTTTAGCTTGATTAAAATTAATTTGAGAGAAGAAACTGAATGGTTTTTAATTAGCTTGAATTGTGGCTATTACCTTGAGTATATTCTGTAACAGTAATTCACAAACAATTCCTGGAGTAAGAGCTGGGACATTGACTTTGTTCCTTCTTTCACTATGACCTACCTAGGTTGCTTTATTTCAGGAAGCAGAACTTGTTTTGATTGCGCCTTCATTTGTAGTAGTGATTTTTCTCCGTTGATAAAGTTGTCAAAGAACAGATATATTTTTCTCAAAATTTGGCATTAACAATTAATTCTCGCTATCCTGAAGTAAAAATGAGATGCTACCCAATGGTTTGGGTTCTGTTCTGGGCATGATTGTACAGATCTATTTCTGCTTGTCTGCATACATTTAAGTCAAGTGTTTAAAAAAAAAAATTTAAATGTCTTCTGTTGCTGGGTACCTAACAAGAGACTTCTAGGATTACCAGGTTTTGGGGGATATTAAGAGCAGCCACTTGTTTACTGTGGCTATGTCTGTGTCAGCAGGTGACGCAGACTGCAGGCAGCAGCTCAATGGAATGGTGGAGCTAATGTCCATTAATGTTATGAATTTCAGGAGGTTTTACTTCACAGTAATCTAATTCTGGGTCCTGTGGAAGGAATGCACGTAGGTGGTTCAGTGTTGCAGAGGATCCTCATGGAGTCCACCTTTGGATTTATTTCCACCTGAAGAAGGACCGATTCATGCGGTCCAAAACCACACTGCAGTGAGAATGAAAGAGCATAAATCGGGATGTTTAGCAGATTGACATCATTTCTGCTCTCCTGATGTACACTAAAACTCTGATGCAGAGATGCCCTGTGTGTTTCACATTTCTCACCAATGACAAGAGTATTAGTGTAGTACAGTGTACTGCTAGCACAGAAAAACCTACTATCTCTTTAGGTTCATTTTGGTCCTCAAGGTCTTTTTTCTATGATGTCATCACCTTAGGCAACGTAAACCGATTTAGAATCACAAAATGTTTAAAAACTGATACCATTTTCATATGCTGTATGTACTAGTAACTGGCACAGTTAGAATTTTTTTTTTTTTTTTTTTTTTTTTTTTTTTTTTGAGATATAGTTCTTTATTGGGTGGTAATGGGAGATGTAAGTATTCAGCCCTAGGGACCTAGGGGTTTGGTAAGTACCATATACTGGTAGTTTTCATTGTCTTAAAGTGGATCTGTTGGTGCCAATTATTGCTAAAAGGTGGTGCAAAAGCACTTTGGATTGTGCCCGAGGCACAAGGGAAGCATTTTGAAGACAAGGGTCTAAACACCTTGAGACAGAATTACTTCCTACAAAAAAGAATTGTATTGAGCAAAATACTGTAGTTTGGAGCAGCACCTTTTTGTCTTCCGAGAGAATGCAAGTAGCCCCAAAGAGTCTGTATTTTTGATCATATCACGCATGGGCCAGTTCACCATAATTGAAACGAACGACGAGTCTAGTTAAATGCATCCTTCCCCTCAAAAGTAAACCTGCAGCTGCCTTAATCAGCAAAAGACTGTGTTTACCCCAGGGTTATTTTGAATAGATGTTTATGGTATGTCAGTGTAGTGTACCAACCAATCAACAAAAACAAATGTGGTGCTGTATATATAATAAAATAAAAAAGCAGAGAGCACAGACTAATGTTTGAAGTAATCCCATTCAAGAACTTGCAAAGAGATCACAAGCCTCAGTTTTCCTATATAGTTGCAATTAGCACAGTCATGGCAGATGTATAAAACTGAATTGTGGCTCTGAATTACCATAAACTGAGGGAAAAAGGGCATATTAAGTAGGAGAAACATAAAGAATTAAAATGGGGCAAATACAAAGAACTTGCATGTGGATATAAGAGAACGTAGGGAACAATGTCTGGTAATGAGTTAAAATATAGGTAATCTTAATAATGAAACAGAAGGTTACTGACAAATCAGACTTGCTCACTTCCAGTACATTTAAATTAGGCTAAGAATGAGAAGTAGCAGAGAAAATATCCATTTTTTATTAATAAAATAATTTCATAAAATAGATGGATGAATACCCTTGTGTTAATGTTATAAAAATTTGTCTAGAGGTATAAAATGAGCACAATAGAGTTAAGATGAAATATGCTGAATGGGTAACTCTTGAAATCTCCTGTGTAGTTTGTCGAGGTGAACAGAATACTACTCATGTACAAAAAGCAGCTCGGATTAAATGTGTGACAAAAATGTCGATCAGATAGGAAAAATTTTTGTCAGCTGAAAAGCTATAGTGTTAATTTATCCAAAGAGATGAGCTTTCTATAAACATTAGTTCTCTTGGCAATGTTTGATTTTTTTTTTTTTTTTTTTTTTTTTTTTTGATCAATAACTAAGCTGTCTGTACAAGTAGCAGATTTTAAATATTTTTCAGCTAGGTAGTTTTAGTCAAAGTTATAATTACTGTACTTTGAGCTTCATTCGGGTTGTCTTAAGCAGAAAGGTTTAGATTTTAATTTATTTCTATTTCAGTAATCTCTGAAAACATCAAAATAGCTCAATCCACGATATTAGTGGAACGCTTCCAGTGCCCACAGCTTCTAATAAAATTGTCATATTGTGTTTGTTGTGTAAAACTTTTAAAAAATATATTGTTTGTCTTATGATACAATTCTTAATATGGAGAAGCACAAAGAGCAGAGGCATTTATTGTGATTTTATCAGTCACATATTTTTTCATTTTGGATTTCTATAACCTCTATTTGAATAATAGAAAAGATGTCTCAAAAAAGGGTTTGCCTTTTGTCTATATTAATTATTATTTAAATTATAATATCACATTTTATATTATTCAGTATAGGGACATGTGAAAAAAGATACCACTTTGTCTTGAGAGCTTGTATATTGGGATTTATTTCTGGGTTCAGTAAATGCTATTACATTATCAACTTCGTGCATGCCATCCCTCATGAGAAAATATATAATACCTTTTATTGCTGTGGGACACACAGAGTGCTCCGAAGTATGATGCATTGTGCCAATGTGTAGAATTTTTATTACTTAAAGTGTAGGAAATCTTATATCAAAAGAAAACCTAAACTGTTTCTTTGATCTTACTTTTTGCCAATATTCACAAATAGTCCACTAAAAGATCTTTTCACCCAAAGTAGAATGGAAATTAAACAAAAAGACAACAAGGCTTGGAAACAATCAGCGATGAGAATTCTACTTTTTTTTTTTTGGCTAATTGTATTCTCAGCTTAATGTCTTTGTGTTGAGATATTAACAACATATCAAGCTGAGGAAAAGGCAGAACAAGGCCAAGAGAGTTCTGTGTATCTTTAATGACCATAGGCTCCATGAAATCAAATAGAAGCATTGTATGGAGCTAGTGGTAGATAAAAATCTAATTACTTTTGGCAACATGCTCATATCGGTGAAAGGAAATATGAACACAGAGATAAGATATAAAATACTGAAGTTGATAGAATGCTGTGATCCTTTTGGGAAGCCCTGATGTTACCTTTATTTATGGTGGCTTTCTGATACTTAATAGGGATAGTACCTCAGAAATAAAGAAGTATGTTTGTCTTGTCCCATGGAACTCCAAGGCAGGTCCACTGCCTTCTGCCTAATAGAAAAGACTGTGTCATGTCCGTCCCCCCATCCGTCCCCCCCCCCTTTTTTTTCCCTTTAATTGCTTTCATTAAAAATTATAGTGAGTAAGCCCAGTGGTATCAATAATCATAGAAACAATTTTGGAATTACACAGAGCACATTAAAAGCTTGCTCAAAGCATTGCTGTGAAGAAACTGATTCTAAAAATTATGTTCTGCTCAGAGAATGGAAGCCTATGCATAAGTTATGTGAGCTGCAAATTAATGACTTGCACAGTCTAGGCCAATAATATATCATGAAATGTTGATGAATCATGAGTAAAATGGAGAAAATAGCAGTCTTCATATAGAGACATGCCAGTAATTTTTGTTACATTACAGATTCTCATACGTCCTGAAATCTTGCCTAAGTCTCCTTGGCCTGTATTTAGCCGAAGTATGTCACTCTGTACCAGAGAACTGTTCCTTGTGGGAGTTTCACCTTCTCACACCAGAGCTCAACTTGTTCCTGTATCTTCTGAAATTTGGTCTTGTATACTTTGGATTTCGTTTTAGCAGTCTCAAGCACAGTGCCAAGAGTATTTAGTTTTATCCACCACCAGGCTACATTCTACTCCTGCTCAAATTTTTGCAACATATGGCCTTTAAGAATAAATTTCCCATCCAATTCTTTTTTTTTCCCCCCCCACAGGCTCATTACCTTCCACTTCTCAGTGCTGAAATGCATAGTGTGCCCATGCTTCAAGCCAGTCTGAGCCATTCCAGATTTTATTGCCCTCCTGCTTTGTATTTGACTATTCTTCTCTTAGACTCATTATCAAATGCACTTGCCCTCCATGCCTGCTCCTTCCTTCTGATGGCTAACAGTTTCAATTGTTAATCTTATGTACAAATGTAGTGGTCAGTTTGCTATAACCCTTTTTTTTTTTTTTTTTTTTTTTTTTTTTTTTTTTTCCCCTTGGCCAATAATTTATACAAGTTCTTCATCAACAATAGTGTGCTTCTTAACTTCTCATTTAGTAATCTGTGGTTATTGGACATTACTACTTGTGCGTATAATTATAATTCTTTCTTAATTATACCATACTAGCTTGAAATATAACCTCTTTGTGGTTTCATTCTGCTTGTCCTTTTAGTATGCTAACACTTACAATAATTTTCTGTGCAAGTTTACAGCCTCCATGGTTAGTGCTTGCTATGGACATAAAGCTTGAAACACTGAAATGTCATGTCTTGGTCATCCAATCGCTGCATGGGTAGAAAGGAACATGTAAGTGGAGGCTCTATAAGTATGGTGGTAAAACTATTAATATTTAAGATTGAAATGTCTGGCTAAGAAGTTATCTCTACTAAAATAACACTCCTTTCTCACTAAAAGCTAAGCATCTGTGATTGTTTCCAACTCCCCACTTCTGTGCTAAGGTAACACTGGGTGTGCCACTACTGTAGACTCTATCAAGAGCCATCTCTCCATACTGCCATGTTATTTGCTGTTTGATTCCTTGGCAGTTAGCAAGATAATTAAGGAGTCTATCCATCCCAGGGGTGGATACGTGGCTTCGTTGACACTGACATGATTGGTTTTCCTTACCTCTTTCTTTCTTTTCTGAAACAGTGTGTATGTTGAGTCCCTCCAGTCACTTGGGAGAGAACAGGGGAGCAGAGAGGGACGCGCTGTCCAAATGTTCTCTCACTATGATCGTAGTTAATAAAGCTTCTGTCTGACCTGTCCTAAATTATACTGGCATTACTATGCACTTGGGGTCGCCAGATTCTCCAACATAACAAAATTATGCTTTATGATTTACTATAGGAATTCTGTTTATATATAGTTTGGGATGTATATCAGGGAAAATTTTGTAAGATGTATAGCTTGTTACTTTCTTACAGAATTCTTTTTGTATAGGTGATAATACCTACCAGCTCTGCTGAGTATCTGAATGACTTGTAATTTCAGGGTACTCAATTAGATGAGATGCTGAAATACTGGGGAAAAGGAGCAGTTTACTTACAAAATACAAAAATAACCATAAGAATTATGCTTTTTTTAAAAAATGTTACAAGATGTTATAGCATTAAAGCTTTTTAAGGTTCTAGGCTAGCTGTCCAAGCTTAGACATCATCTCAGTTATTGACATTGGTAAGGACAATTCTTTTCTGATAATGTTAGCATTAATCCTAAAATTCTTCAGTGTTATGCACTGATGTTGATTTCTCAATAAATTTTTATTGTTCTGTGTACAAACCTATCATCAGTTATCTGCTGAATACAATTCATAGATACTTAAAAATACATTTGAATTTTATGGCTAGGTCAAGGATGTCCCATGGAATTGCACATCTTAATCTGATGAAATGCTTGTTTTATTATTATCTCCATTTATTCATTCAATTTCTATTTTCTTTATGTTTTTACTGTTTCTTGATATTCTTACATTAGTGCAGTTCAAGATCCTTTTGTCAATTCCATGTTATATTCCAGATATCTGTAGGACACTTCAGTGTATAAAGCTTGTATTTTGGAAGAAGCATTATTTTACTACTCCACCTTCAATGGATTGCAATGACTTTCACTCCGGTCCTTTGAATAGTTTGTTAAACTATACTGAAAGCTGTCATCCAAACTGTGATCTCTCTTGGTGAGGAAAAAGATGATAAACTCGTCAGGTTGTGTTGTTTTCTCCTATTTGCATTATTCAACTGTTAGTAAACTCCAGGAAGCCTAGTATAAAACTAAACAGAGAGATTAGAAATGCAGCTATGAGACTAACATTGTAAATTCTTACGGAAACTTGTAATTAGCCCATTGGGCAATATTGAGAGGGAACTATGGAGTACGTGATCACTTCAGGACTTCCTTCACCAATTTATTGTTCTTTTGTTAGATCTTAGCCTAACTGCTTGCAGCTGCCATTTCATCGTAAGAATCTGGAATCTCTTCACTGAGTGCTGCATATTAAGTAACCATGTGTCGTGTGGAAATTGCCATTAAATGTTTTTAATAGTAATATAGAAATTGTGGTTGGTATGTACATAAAAACTCATTTGGCTAAAAAAAAAAAAAAAAAAAAAAAAAAGGAAGAAGGAAAAGGAGCTGACTTCTTGGAGTTTCATAATAGCACCAGTTTACATTTATTTTGCGAGCAGTAACAGGAGCCCTTACTGTGTAGATGTAGGCTTTGCCTGTTTTGCCTTACCTATTTGTGTTATGCTAGTCCATCACTTCTCACGGTATACGTCATGTTTAACTATCATACCTGAGTTGATATAATTTGGGTGAGTGCTCCATAAATCACAATAGCCGCATACTTCCTTTATATCCTTGCTTAAAATATACTGTATGTAACTGGAAGATGCCACAACTCATAGTTATGGTACAGGCCAATATTGCAGAGATCAAGAAAACTATTTGCTTAGCATTTTTCAAAACCACAATGATTATTATATTGTATGGTATGTGTAATCTAAATATGGGTGTCTGCCTGAGGAATGGAAGCAACCTAGGAAAGGAGAAATTATTACAACTGTCAAAGTGCTTTTGAAACAGTCTTCATTGGAAATTCTCCAAAAGTTAGTACCATTCAGCAGAGTACACACATTTCTTGAGCTCAGAAGAAACTGAAAGCTGTTTTTTTTTTTTTTTTTTTTTTTTTTTTTTCTAATCACTTACCCTTGTGTAATGGACTTGAATTGACTTTGGGGAAATGAAGGATGAATTAAATGCATTTTCTGTCTTTTCATCAAAGCAGTCCTTTAGTAAATGAAGTGTGGGTCTTCCTTGACCCATTTCCACTTGCAAGTTGCATCTTCAGGCAATTAATTCATTCCAGTAATATTTCAATGAATGCCAAGCTGAGAATAACTGTGATATTCTGGAACATGATCAAGGACTTCCTTTGATTTCCCTTGTCTTTAACTTCACTGGAATACTGGAAAAGTACCAAACCCAAGAGCTGATACAGAGCTGACAAAGTAATGAATCACCATTTCCATCTCTATCACATTTTAAGAATTAAGAATGACTGCCTGATTCTCTCTTCTAGAGAAAATGCAGCATCAGAAGGATATTAAGTCAAGATGGCAATTTGGAGAAGATATTTCTGTTTAAATAAATCTGTTCTGTAGGAGGGTGACATGAGGACATGGGTAATTTTTGTTCTGTGTAACAGCCTGAAAAATGTCATGACGCTTCGTGTTAGCTAGCAGATGAGAGCGCTGTGTTATCCTGTTTACCTGTTACAGTACAAGCAATAACACAGCACATTTGAGTACTTCTTATAGAATATGCCAAAGTCTATTGACTTGATTTAAGAAGACTGGTAACAAATAGCTAAGGTTCTGACATCGATTCTGAATGGTAGAGAGTAAAGATATATAAGCATTTTACTCGGGCTCTCTTGACTATTCACCACTTGGCAGTATGTGCTTGATTTTATTTCACTTCTGTCTGTGAACTTTTGCACAAACTAGAGTTTTATTTATTATATGTACTGGAGAGTTTCTGTAAATCTTTAAAGTTGTTGTTTATTGATATACTACAGCTTCAAATACTAGTTGCAAATAATAATATGAATTCCCGCTTAATTCATTTTATTAATATCTGAAGTCAGTCTCTGCTAGTAGTTATATACTCTGACCCCCAAAAGATCTCATCACTCTTTTGGTCTTCGTAGTTTTGAATGTGTAGCTCACGAGGAACAACATTCTGGTGTTCCACTGCATTCACACTTCTGTACTGGCCATGTCTTGAGCGATTGAGGCCAACCTCTGGAGTCAAGCTGCCAGGTCAAGCTCCACAGTCAAGCTTCACAGATCTGTGTCCTTACCTTTGTGTTGTGCGTTTAGTCCATCTAGAAGCAGATAATGCTCAGATGTTAACAATCTGTGGTTTTAGCTTTGTGATGATTTATGGAATGATAGAATGGTTTGGGTTGGAAGGGACCTTAAAGATCACTAGTCCCAACCCCTTGCCATGGGTGGTGACACCTTCCACTAGACCTTCTCATCACCCTCACAGTAAAGGATTTCTTCTTTGGATCTAACCTAACTCTACCCTCTTTCAGTTTAAAGCCATTACCCCTTGTCCTACGAATACACTACCTGATAAAGAGTCCCTCCCCATCTTCCCTGTAGTCCCCCTCCACGTACTGGAAGGCTGCTCTAAGGTCTCCCTGGAGCCGTCTCCAGGATGAACACCCCCAACTCTCTCAGCCTGTCCTCGTAAGGGAAGCGCTCCAGCCCCCTGATTATCCTTGTGGCCTTCTCTGGACCCGCTCAAGCAGGTCCACATTCTCCTTATGTTGGGGCCCCCAGAGCTGGATGCAATAAGGCAGGTGGGGTCTCACCAGAGCGGAGTAGAGGGGAAGAATCATCTCCCTCAATCTGCTGGTCCTTCTTCTCTTGATGCAGCCCAGGGGATGGCTGGCTTTCTGGGCTGCAAGTGCACATTGCTGAGTCATGTCGAGTTTCTTGTCAACCAATAGCCCCACGTCCTTCTCCTCAGGGCTGCTCTCAATCCACATCTCACCCAGCCTGTATTTATGCTTGGGATTGCCCCGACCCATGTGCAGGACCTTGCACTTGGCCTTGTTGAACTCCATGAGGTTCACATGGTCCCACCTCTCCAGCCTGTCCAGGTCCCTCTGGACGGCACATCCCTTCCCTCCAGCCTGTCGACGGCACCACACAGCTTGGTGTCATTAGCAAACTTGCTGAGGGTGTGCTCAATCCCACTGTCCATGTCACTGACAAAGATGTCAAACAACACCGGCCCCAACACCAACTCCCTGAGGAACAGCACTTGTCACTGCTCCCCACTTGGACTTTGAGCCATTGACTGCAACTCTCTGAGTGCAACCATCCAGCATTCACCAAGTGGTCCATCTGTCAAATCCATGTCTCTCCAATTTAGAGACAAGGATGCTGTGGAAGACAGTGCCAATTTGGTAACATGTCTTAAAAATCAAATGCATGTGAAATAATTTTAGAAATAAGAAAATACTAGTCTGCAACACTGATAGCATAGGTTCAGTTGGTATGATGCTGGGCCATTTGCAAGCTGTTTAATTCCAGGCATGTGAAAAATAACAATGGTCATTGGCTTGATGAAATTGTGCTTCAGCAAAGCACAAACAGGAGATAAAACTTCTCAGGACTTGAGTTGTTACTGTTTGCATCCTCTTAGCACTGGCAAAAATTTCCAGAATTTTTGTCTAGTATTGGTACATTTGGAAAGTGAAAGACTTTAACAGATACATGGAAAGACCTGAATTAGGTTATGTTTCTTTAAATGCGTAGATCAGCAAGCATCATAATTTCCATAATAAAGCCAAGAGATTTTAATAAAATTCTAAAAAATTTTCTCATCTTTATTCACATCAATTTTTGCATGCAGCTATAATTTGAGGAAGAACAGACTTGCTGATATTCCAACGTAACTTCTGAACAGGGGAACCTACAAGCAAACAAACACTAACAATGCAAATCAGTATGCCAGGACTTTCTGCTTCTCTCAGAAATGAATCACACTTTGATACTACATGCCGTGTAAGGGCTTGAAAAATGCTCTGATTTATTTCAAAAGCTACACTTACCCTTGAAGCAGTAATGCAATACCTCAAAGCTTTCTTTGTGTAACTTTCCCTGTAATTTAGACTGTAGGCATACTTCATACATTGACCATGCTTCCAGAAGGCCCAGCAGAGATACTTTTCAAGTTTTATGTTTATGTAGGATGCCATGATCATATTTTTACAGCGGAGTAGCTCAAAGATAATTGTAACATCAGGCTACCCGCTAGGTGGCAAAGAGAGACAGTGATTTGCAATGTATTTCTGCACATGGGAAGGAGGGTGAAAAGCAGCCAGCCACAGAGCCAGATTTACAAAAAATATATTGTGGCCTAGCCTTTTGAAGGGAGACAGTTTTCGTAAGTGTCATTCTGAAAGACTGGAAGGAGCAGATTGATTAAGGCAAGCTGGACTAGGGAAGAAAGTTATCTGCATATAATGAAAACGATCTAACTTCAGTTTGTCCATTTTAGTAACCTACTTGAAAGGTTTTTCTTCTCCAACTAATTTCTTACAAATAATAATATTCAGTGCAGAGGACCACGATGTTGTGGTCAGCTCACCTAAATTGCTGAAGTAATAAGCTTTTTAAAAATGTAATATTTTTTTAATGAAGATATTCCCCTAGCCACACTACAAAATATTGGAAATATGGGCTATCTCTACTGCAGTTATTAGACTTAAGGAAATCCATTGCTGCAGATAAAGCCAGATATAATTCCAGCATTTGCAGCCTACACCTGCAATGTACTTGCTTGACCTTGCAAGGTCATACCTCAAGAATGGAAGTGGAAACTTTCATAATTAAAACAATTCAAGATTTTGGGGGCTCTTTGTTTCTTTCTTCTTTAGTTCTTTTCTGTACCAACTCAAGGCTCAGCTGAGGTTCCCATGGGTTTGTATGATAGGTGACTGTGAAATAATATTTATAAAGCAGCGACTCTATTGAGCAGTTCAAATTTGTTGTCAGCATTCTTTTTATTGCACTGTTGAAATTAATTCTTTTCAGGTTTATAAAGAATTGTAACTTTGTCTTGGAATGAAAAGAACGAAAGCTTCATTTGTGGAGTGTAAACAAAGCACTACTGTTGGTATTTTTAAAACTGTATGGTTTTTTGCAGAATTTAACTTGTGTTTTAGGTATTCTTCCTCTTTGTAATGGTGAAGCTCAAGAAACTTTATTATAGAAAATAGGAAGAAAACCTTATATTTAGTTTCTCTGTACTTCCTATTGTGAAATTCTTTTTGCTTATTTTGAAGAGCTCTAATATCTCAATGAATTATTTGGCTCTTCCGAATTTCAAGTTCTTACTATAATTCTGACACACAGTTTTGTTCAGAAAAATACCCCATACTTCTCGGAAGAAATTTTGAGGTAGTAAAAAGAAGTGCTTTGCACCTCTTGTATTTAGAATATTAGGCTCATGTTTATAAAATTATTATACAGTGAATGGTACTAGAGCATGGTGCGAACATAGTCTTAAAACTAGTCTTAAAAGAAGATAATCTTTCCTGTGAAAAAAGGTCATGAAATTTGTTTTATGTTTTCTATGATGATGCACAGTTTTCACTATCTATTGAGGGAATTTCTGTGCTAGGAAGTTTAGAAAAGTGTATTTAATGAGGATCTTGGAAGACCAAAGATGAAAGTGCTTTTATTTTTCTAGGAAATGGGTTGATAGTTCAAGTCTAAGGAAGGTAGTGACAAGAATGGCAGAGGGGAGAAAAAAGGACTATGGAGTTAAAGAATACGGAGGGTGGCAGTAGGACATGAAAGCTGAGGCATTTAAGTCACTAGGTCTACATATAACTTTTCAGATAAACATGAGGAATTTGATACTCATATAGGAAGTGTCAGAAAGCCTTGAAGACACTCAGACAAGTCAAGGTGAAAGGATGATTCGATGGGAATGGGAGATCTGCAATTTGAACAAAATAAGGAAAATAAGTAGCAAAGGAAAGACACTTCAGCATTTCACACACAAGAGGATGAAGCTAGATTATAGAATGTGTGCATGGAATAAGAGGAAGAAACTGCTTTTAGAAGTGCCAAGGAAAAAAAAAAATATTTATTTGCTAGAAACAGTGCCTGCGTGGGACGTTAAAACCAAGGACAAAATTTCACTGTGCCTGAAGAAGAAATTGCCTGCTGAAAAACTCTACCATATATTATGCAGAATTAACACAATAGCTTTAATCCTGTTGTGACAAAGAAAATATGGTTTATTATGAAGAGGATTGTTTTGGAAAGGCGGTCTCAATTTTCTTGCTAGATAAGAGAGAAAATGTTCTCTTGGCTTCCCACTGCTATCTGAGCATCCAACAGAAGTGAACTAATCAAAGAGAAACCCTAAAATAACAAGAATAAAGCTTGTGTGAAAACTCATTGTTCTGTATAAGATATAATAATTTTATTTTTTTTTTTTTGAGGAATAAGTACAGAGCACTATTAAAAATGTGTCGTCCAACTGGATTCATCATATTGGCTTTTTTTCCATAAGGGATTCATCATAGATTATTTTTTTCCCATGAGGGTACCTTGAAGAAAAATATCTCTCCCTAAATATGAAAATATGAACTGCATAATTCACACTTACTCTAAGTTTTCTTATGCCTGGGAAAATAATTTTTGTTCATTTAAAAGCAAATTCTTTGCTTATTTTACAGTCTCTTTCACCTCCTTTCTCATGGTTTGCTTATCTCATTGACTGCTTTGTTCAAATGTCAGTCAAGATCTGGAGGAAAACCAAGTTTCTCTATAATGTGTTTCTTCAGTAGAGAAATTTAAAATGCACGACATAGTCTCTGCACTCCTCTAATGAGGAGATAATCTGAAAAAGTCCAGAAGGATACTTAGAAGGATGGTTCTGGAATTTCCAATATGCTTTGAATGCTCATTTCTCCTCAGGGTGCAGTAGCTCACTGGAGAACTAAATATTCAGGCCAACACAGTCCACACAACAGTATGCCTTACGCACCTTCAGAGACATCTAGAAGATGAGTAAGGTCCACATTTTTGACTGACTAAATACTTAGAGAAGCCCACTGAAATCACTTTTGAATTTGACTTTACATTTCACTTAAACTAAGTTAATTGAACTGTGTTGTAAAGTAGGTAGGCAGAGAGAACTTTTCCAGATTGCCAAAGGGTGCTCAGGAAATCTAAGCGTGCCAACCTTTGCGAGCTTAAGCGAATAATTATTGGAAGGCATCTGATGGTACTTTCTACCTCCAATTTCTTTTAAGCATATAACTACAACCATAACTTACAGAGCTGCTTAAAAACTGCGTAAGTGATCCAAAACTTTTCTCTGAAAATGTTCAGTTGACACTGATAAAGGTCCAGGTAATGTACAGTATTTCAAACACGGTGATAAATGTTAAAAAATATTGAATAGGACATTTCTGAAAAACAACAAAATAATAAAGAATCCCCCAAAAGCGTTGCTTCTGTGCGGTATCTGTGTGTCACATAAACGTCTGCTTGGCTCATGGTAGAGCTGTGGCTGTAAAAGTCACATTGATTTCCAGGGCACAAATTCTAAAATACTGTTACAGATTTTTTATATATAGATATCTATGTAATATAAATATATGGGTATATATTTATATAAATATATTTGCATTTTAAAATGGTGATGACATGCTTTCTCTTACAAGACTAACTACATAAATTGAACATCTTAAAACCTAACCTTCATAAATGAATTTTAAAGCAGCTAGCTTAAGAGCTTTCGGGATTATTAATATTGATTTTTCTATACATATTCGAAAAACACAGACATTTCAAGGATTAGAATCAAGCCAGTACCATAACAGTTTTGTTTGTTTAAGTTAAAGGACAGCTATCTCACAATGTGACCTCTGGCAAAATAATGAACGTATCAATACGGGTCTTTCCTCATGGAAAGGCTTAAAGGACAATAATATAATTAATGCACAAAATTTGGTAAGAAAAAGCTTTTTTTGCCAGGCAGAAGAGTCCAGGAAAAACAAAAGACTAAAAGTCAAGAGAGATAATTTTGAAAATGTTATTCTGTGTATATTTTAAAGGGTGAGGATAATTAAACATGGGAGCAGTTTATGAAGAGCTCTGCTGTATTTTTTTATCGCTGGAAAACAGTCAAATCAAGACTGGTTATATTTCTGAAATAGTCTTGTTCACACCCAACTGTTGGACTGTGAAGCTGGAATTAGTGCATGAAAATCAGCTAGTGCTGAACAGGAGGTTAGAGTACATGGTTAAAATGGGCTTTTCTAGACTTAAAAGGCTGTAATGTGTGAAAGAGAAGGTATTGCAACACCTAACTGTGAACTCAATGAAGCAATACCCTTTGTACTCTTATAAATATATATATATATAGTAAGCAAAACAAGAGTTCTGGTTTCTGCCTCACATTAATTTATTTTCCTGAGAATTCTTTTATGTTGGAGTACGTTAAATGGTGAAAGCCAAAGAGGAATGCTCAGGATGTGTGTATGTTAAAAAAAAAAAAAAAAAAAGTAGCCTGGTCTTGAATTTTTATGTTTAATTTACAATGGGAATCCAACTTTTTGTTATAGTTGGTACTAAATCAGTGATTTGATAGGGAGCTGAGTTGAATTCCATTCTTGTCAAAAATTGTAATTTCACATTTGGACTGCAAAATTATTATTTGTAATGGTGCGAGAAGTATGATGAGCCCAGGCTGTCTTTCAGATCTTGGGGATTCTGTATGCTGGAGATGACATTGGGAAAAATCTTTTGTTTTGGAAGCCTATCAGATCTGATGTGGAGTCACTGGGGGGAGAGCAAAACACAGAGCCCTGTGAAGTAATTTCTGACACAGTGCTTTTCTCACTTGAAACACATTTTAAAGCTAAAACTTTGCTTTGTTGTGCTGCTGAAGTACTACTGCTGTTCAAGGGATGCTAAGATGTTTACTGTCAGAGCAATAGTCAAAGGCAAAAAAGATGCCAATGTCCCCAGCACGTGCTTAGCCATTCTTCAGTCCTGGCAGTGCTGAGCAGCTCGGTGCCTTCCCCAGCCCGAAGCCTCGCTGGGTTTCACGGACCCGGCACTTCAGGGCCCGCCTCAGCCACAGAAAGCACATGATGAAATCTGTTGGAAAAGCTCTGATGAAAGCATGCCTGGAAGGTGTAAGGCTAAGAGCATTCCTGCTGCGTGTCGGGACCAGGTTTGATTCCCCTTTGCCGAAGTGGGATGTAGCCTATACCTTCAGTGACCCAAGAAAATGCTCTCCCTCTTGCAGCATAGCATGTCCTGGTTCTCCTCCGTCTCTGGTGACTGTTCACACCTATTACTGGCTTGTGAGTCTCTTTTTCTTATGAACTGAGTCAGTCGCCCTGCCTGGATTTAAGGAAAAGAAAGAAAGCTCATGTGAATATATTTCTTAAGTCCTAAAGGTGATATAAGCTCTACACAGCATTAACAAACAGCATGTGTGGGGCTGCAGCTGTCACTTTTCAGCCATCCTTGCACAGGTGCTGAGGTGTGTGGTGCCCTGAGCGTGCATTAGCACACTTAGCTCAAGCCCCTGATTTTGAAGTCTTTGCTGTTTTCATGTGGGGTGTAAGGAGGACTAAGTACTTCACTCTTTCCTCTGGATTCCAGTTAGTATCATGGCAATCCTGGCCCTCAGGTCCTGGTGTGAACCTAGTCCTTTAGCCTGTGTGCGCTTTCATCTGATCATCTCTTAAAAGTTGTGACCTGTGGTGTAAATGCACAGCGGATTGTTTTGCAATAAACATCGTAAGATACACATAACTCAGTAGACCATAACAGTTGCATATAAAACATTATAGTATGTCATGAAAACATTTACAACTAATTAGTTTAAAGCAATAGACTACCATAATTATAATCTACTAAATAATTAGTATTAATTACTTAGACGATTAATTGGCTGGCTTCTGAAGTACTTTGAAGATGCAAAGCAAAGAATAACTGCCACGTATCATGACCTCCGTTCCCTTACAACTGAATATAGCATGTTGTCTAAAATGTGTCATCTTGTTTATGCAAAATTATATTTCATTAGGCCAGTATGTGGCAGCATTATTGACTGGGTCGAAAAGGATTGTGTTGCTATGAAACCCATTCAGAAAAGTGCTGCTTTCTCCAATCTAAATGAGTGATCGCAGCTCTCCTGTGGGGAGATCTAAGACTCGGAGGAGAATGCAATTAAGATTCATCACGCGTAGGGAGTGGAAATCATCCCCGTGCATTGATCTGTAATATATTTTTATATGCATACTAGCATTAAGAATCTAATTACTACATACTGAGAGCAAAATTCACCCCGAGAAGAATTAACTATATACCAGCTCAAAGGTGCTGTTCTAGAATCCCTGTAGCACTTGTGCCTCGCAGAAGCCCCACATTAAGGTTCCTGAATTTCTAAAGTACCAAATGCCAAGATCTCTTAATGATTTTAGTGGGAGCAGTGGCTGCTTTTTAAAAGGGCCCTTTGAGGCATGAGGGACACAGACAGCTTCACATAGGGTCTGCATTTATCTAGTATGACAGAGAGATTTGGGTATGTGAGATATCTATTGGCTTGTCAGGGCTTCTTAACAAGTACACAAGACTGTGCAGAATTAAAATAACTGCTAAACTGTGATTTTCCTTTTGTATTCCATCTATATAAGAAAGCAGAATGATGGCTAATGCTGAGTGTTAGACATCTGCCAAGGTTTGTATGTTGATTTATAATCTAAAAGCAGTAGTTTTTCTGAAAATTGAAAATAATCTGACTTGTCCCTTCCACAAATAGAAAAAAATATCTAGAAGTTAAATCCTATTGTACATGATGGCAAATTTACTGCATTAATATTAAAGGATGATTAATGGAGTTATAAACCTCTAAAACCAAGGAATGATAAGGAAAATCCTGTAATAAATCCGTAACTCCAGCATCATCAGCAGACAGCATTATATCTGGATTTTCCAACAGTCTTGATCAGTTTATTGTCAAGAGACAGAGGCCAACCGCAGTATATTCTTCGACATGAAGGGTCAGCAAGTGCCCTTCAGCTCTTTGAAATATTTTTAGAGCAATTATGTTAATACTTGTTCTTTAGCACCAAAACCCTTTATGACAGTTTCATTTATCCTTTCTAAAATTATGTCAAAGTGCACCTTTTGTATATTAACTACTGACAAGTGATGAACTATTCAGCAGGATCTTAAACTTCAGTGAAGAAGAGTTTTAATCATCTGAATACGATGTTGGTATTATAATGCCTACAATCCTTAAATATTCCCTATTTCCTTCAGTTTTTTGGTGAGGGAGACTAAAAGCCAAAGGAAGGTATACTGCATGGGCCAGGAAATACTGAGGCCCTGTGTTAGCACAGCATGTTGCTAACTTACTGAGATATATATATCAGTTGCAACTGTATTTTTTTTTTCCAAGTGAAAGAATACTGTTCATTCACTGGGACTTCTGATGTTACTTATGGACTTTTTATAATTCTGAGGATTTCATTAAAAATGAAAAATAACTCTAACGTTCCATATGTTCTACCATACATAATTACTAAATCATAGATTTATTCTTCGCTCTTTCCTAGTTTCAAGAAAGGCTGGTTGTTTAATTGGAAAGTTGATGAAGACCAACGATTTAGATGATGAATCGCATAACACAACTATCAAAAAATAAATGCTGATTATCTGACATACTGTGTGAGCAGTCACAGTATAAATTCTATGTAGCATGTCCTTTTACAGTAATTAATACATTAGAGTCATAGAACCATAGAACAGTTTGGGTTGGAAGTGACCTTCACAGCTAGTCCAATCCACCTGCAACGAGCAGGGACAGCTTCAACGAGATCAAGTTGCACAGATTAGTGGCCGTCTAGTTTGGTTTGCAGTTTTCTCCTCAGTATAAGCATTTGCAGGGCCTTGGTTTGAACCAGCTGTTAAAAGCATAGTTGGTTGCGAAAAATTATCTCACTTGCACTTTTCTTCCCAGTTCTGCTGCCTGTTCTTCCAGGGTCAGCCCAGCTTGGAAGAATTCCCTTCTCCTTCCACTCAAACAGGCTTGTATCTGAAAGGTCTTGGTCCCAGGTGAGGAGAAACAAGAAAAAATACCTGCCAGCAATTTGTTCTGACATCCGCCTCATTTTCCAGTGTCTCTCTGAAGTCCTCCCAGACTTAGGCTTGGGCAAATCCACCTTCTGACCTAGAGGATACAGGAGTCTCCTCTTCATCATGCTTCCTACCAACCCCCCATCTACTGTGATTCAAATCTGGAACCTCCCAGATGATTTTTAAAGAGCGGCAGCTCTCCAGTCTGAATGGGAAAGAGGCTTACCCTGAAAGGAGAAGACACAGCTGAAAGCCCTTACACATTCATTATAGGTTCTCACATGCCTGTTCTTGGAGCATTTCCACCATTTTGCTTCAAATGATAGACACTTGTCAAGTTCTAAGGCCTCTGTTCCAATGGCAGCAGCTTCTACAGAATTAGAGTCTCTCTAATTAACACGTTTGTTGGCAGTTTCTATAGTGACATCCAGAACTGAATAGGGCTGAAGATGTGTATGTTCCCTCCTTTTCAGAATAGATGTTTCTGGACAAGGCTGATTTGCTGTAGCAGGAAAGAAAATTAGTCCAGGTTTTGCCTCTGGTGTGACAATTGTCTGACTAAAATAAATAATCTGTCTTCAAGACCATCAGTTTTGTGTCATCAATAAGCATTTCATTTGCTTTTATAACAGCTAATAAAGAAGCAAACTATTTCTAGTGTTAACAAAATGCCTGCTATCTGAAGCATTGCAGATTTTTCAGTGAGACTGATAACAAGGAAACCTGGCGGACAATGGTTTTCAGAGACTGCCTGCTGCTTCTGCTGAGGAGGCAAGGATATTGTATATCATATCTTTGAGTCACGTAACTGTTGAATGTAAATTAGTATTACTACCTCATTCATCAGCATGATGTCTTTAATTGTGGAGCTGGAAGATTAATTTACAGTGTCTGGAAAATGGCCCAATTTTCAGGTGAAGCATTTGTATTAAATGATCAATGCAACAATGAAAAAAATGATTCTACATCACCCTTGAATCTTATTTTGCTCCAAGAAAAAAAGCAAAGACTACAGACATTAGCAGCAGCTACTTTTATTCCTGTAGGTTCCTGGATCCAATATATAATGGTATTGAAGTGTTACATCATTGTAGCTGACATCAAATTCATTAATATTAATTTTTGTTGACTGAACAAACAAAAAGGGCAGTATCTTACATACTAAACTATGTTAATAGCTGGACAGAATATTTTTTTTCTTGCCTAAAGTCTTACAAACCGAGAAGCGTTGTTCTTACTTAACTGTTATTAAACGCCTCTTTTTCTGTCGTGAATCCCCAGTAGAAAGAGGACAAACTCTGAAGATGTGTCAACAGTAAAACATACTTTCTTTTGACAATTAGTTGCAGTGACTTGGTCCTTCTGTCTGGTCCTGTCCATAACTACATCTCCAGAATGTATGCTTTACTACCATCAAAGTGTAAAAAATAATAACTGTGTCCCTGTGTGCCAAGAGATGAGCATGGGAAAATATTTTCCTTATTTTTTCCTTTTTAGAAAGCAGAAAAGATATCAGGACTCACTTGAAAGCCTCTTTCATATCACTGGTGTTTCTTTAGTCATCCAATCCTACATTGTTGTCCCTCTTTCATTTCAGCTAATCTGAAATCCCAGGAGTGGAGAGAAACAAAATACAATTTCCACCACATGAAATGGAAACAGGGGGAGGGAGGAAGGAAGAAAGAGTGTGTTTGTATGAGCAGAGAGACATGAAACCAGTCATAATCAAAGATTTCACAACCTCCATTGGCTCTTACAATCTATTTTGATAAATTGAAATGTTCTGAACTTTCTACAAGTAGACTGGAAGCCTTTTTCTGCAAGCAAGACCATTAGTGACTATGGAGACATAGGAGACCAGATGCCACTTGAATTGTCACCTTCAAGTTGTTTCAGACGGATGGAGGATGTTAACAGTGAGGACAACATGATCCTAGTGGATTGTAGGAAGGACAACATCTGTCTTTTTTTTTTTTTTTTTTTTTTTTTTTTTTTCCCTGTTGCTTGCCAATTGCTCTAAGCACAAAGGTTTTTTGGTATTTTTCATTATGTTCCTGAAGCAGATAGAAAAATGACTTCCAAAAAGTTTTAACTTCCAGCTTAGGTAACTATTTGAATTGACTTGCTTCTTTCCCCCCCACCCCCACCTTTTTGGGCATCAGAAAGGGACTTTAGAGATATTTGCAAGGAATCCATAATGGATACTCAACACTGCCAAATAATTGTTCGAAGCTTTTTAGCGTCGTTTTTAGAATGGAAGTAAGTCATGCAGGTCACACTGAGTTTTTGCCTGGGGAATTCTAAGTTCAGCGAAAAGGAAAACTATTTTTGAAATTCCACTGTAAGTATGTTTGTATCTTAACATTAGACTGCTTATAAGATAAGAAGAGAAAAGCACAAAAAGAATTAGAAATCTGAATTACCTTCTATTTTGATTGACATTTTTCTTGATTTTTCTTTGCTTTAGACACTAAATATACATATAATTTTCCCCAGTGTCATCTCTGTTTTCTTTTCTTCGTTTGTCCCTTGAAGGCTGCTGGATCAGAGCAAGCTCAAGTTTTCTCATAATTCAAATTGCAGAACATGTGTAAAGCAAATCGGTTTGAATTGGCAGTTAACTGGCCGCGTGGGCTCAAGCCTGCACTTCCATTTTGGTATAAACATAACTTATGTTTTCCATCCCACTAAGGCTGCTGCAATCGTATCAGACATACAGTGGTTTGGGAAAAAAAAAAAAAAAAAAAAGTAAGAGACTTGTTCCCTGCTCTATGATGGACATATAGGAAAAAAAAAAAAAAATCTGTAACACATAATCAATCAACATGCAACAGTGGCTTTTTCCTGGAAAGAATACAGTACTGGACATGTTAGAAACCCATCAGTATTTTCTCAAGTAATTTTTTTTTAGTTTTAGATTAACTGGTTTATATTTTAGTGCAATAGACCTTATTTTCCACTTTGGTTTTTGTTCAATTTTGAACTACTCTTTTTTTCTTTACTAGTTCAGGACTTTATAGATCGGTGGTCTGCTCTAGTCAATTCTTTGTGCATTTTCTCACATCTTTCAGCCACCGTTTAGCCATGTTTTGTACACGAATTTCTCTCAGTTCTCATTTACAATTCCATCCTCTTAGCTGTATATAGTCTTGTTGTGTTAACATTCTCCAGTTCTGTAGTGTTTTCCATGTTTTGAGACAGAACACTGGAAGGTGGCAGACTCTAAAAGAAATATTTTTTAACTTACTAAAAATATTGTTATTTGGTTCGGTTGTGCCATCCATGTCTGCAGTCACCCTCTCTCAAATTTCTTTATATATAAAACCACTAAAATCATGTTCTAGGTAGTGCAAGCATTTTGGTCTGGTCAGCTATGTTGTTGTTATAACTTTAAAGAGAGTCCAACAAAGTATAAGGGAATGAATCCTTCACTATTCCTAATCCTAAAATAATATTAAACATTCATCTAATAATGTGAATGATCCTGCCTTGGGAGGAATTCTAGCTGGTGACGGTCCCATCTAGTCAAATATCAAATGAAATAATGAAATCTTCCTCGTACATATTTTTTTAGGAACAAGTCAGATATCTGGTCTTTCGTCCAATTGCTTTTCCTGTGCTTTAGTAGAGCAAAGGTAACACATATAGTGCAAACCAAACAATTATCAGCAGATAATCCCACTTATTCAGGGCTCCACAATTTTGTTTAAAACTCTCATCAGAAATGTATCTGACATTTTCATGATTATGATTAACTATCTCCAAGTTTTGGATATAGTCTCTGTGTGGATTAGATGTAACTATTAAAAATACAGAATAAGATTTTATTACCTGGACATTAATAGAACAAGACACTTAGAAACAAAAGGAGCATTAGAGAAATTATTGCTATAATTTACGGGTGGGGGGTGGGGGTGGCTAACCTTTAAAAATTATTTGGCTATTCACTGTAATAAATTCTTATAGTCTTTGACAACTAGAGAGGATATCCTAAATTACTAAGAATTCTGCTATTATTTGACATAACAAAACCCTCTTATCCCACTGCAAGGTATGAATGCAATTTCCATGGCCATCACCGAGAATTACTGTGGGCTGTCACGGCAGGATAAAACCTGGTATGCCCACCTATGAAATTATATTGTATCCATGCTGAAAAACATCTATAAGGTCTGGAAAGGAAGCATAAACTCTGATGTACCATATGAACCCCACTAAACTTTTGAGGAAAACAGTTAGCTAGATCCTAGATACAAGTTAAAGCTGTAAAGTCTGCCTCTGCCTGAAATACTCCTTTTGTTTAAAACCAAATTTATTTTTCCCACTGTGGAGTGGTTATAGTTTGTGATACAGACCGGTACAGACTACCAGCAAAGTGATCTGCATCATCCACGCTGCCAAGTGAACTGCCCAAAATAATCCATAGCATTAAAGTGGGGTTCCTAGCAGGGGTGGCTTAGACCAAGTAGCACTGTCTCAAAAAATGCTGAGCCACCAAGCAAGGCCTTTTCACAGCATGCAGTTTAGGTGTGATCGCCCTGACTTGGGAGGTAAGGCAGCTCAGCTGTATGGACACGGACTGGGCTACCCCCGAGCCAGAGGCTCATCCCTCGCCTCTTGCTCTGAACTAGGGCAGCCATAGCCTGGAAGCAGTCACCCGGCTTCAGGTGGGGAGTATGTCCTGTTAAAATTGTTGAGAAAGAGTGATGGACATACCTAATAAACTTTTTATCTTTGTGCGCTATAAATAATTGCAGTTTAAGTGCATTTTCTTGAGTGTTTGCACACTCTCTGGATTTGCATTTTTGCCTCAATAAAATCTATCACTTAGACCAATTGCAAAGCAATTGTTCTGCTTTGCATCACCTATAAACTGCATTGACTTATTTAAAGTGTTTTCCATTGTAGCCGGTACAATTTTACATACTATAAATCAGGATGAAACTTGTCTTTATGTCTGTCTACAGCCACAGTATTTCCTACCCGATTGTCACCTGCAGTACAATTATTTTATCCAGGGCTTCTCTAGATTTACTTTTTGTAGGCTCACAAACACAGGTACTGCCTAGTGGAGAGTATATTAGCTATGTGATGTACATGAATCTTTTCCCCAAACCACTGGGAAAAGCACTGGTTTCTCTGTGTGATAGTGTTTTAGGTTGGTCAGGCAGTATGCTGAAAATAATGCTAAATAATTTCCAGTTATATCACTGAAGTTGAAGTAATAGAATTAATGTGATTTCTAATAATTCACTGATTTTTTTAAAAATTATTTCATGGTGATGAGTATATATCATCCGGAATCTTTTTAATTCTGTGACATAGCTCCACCATTTTTTTTTTTTTTGTTTACTTTTTGAATTTCAGCTTCTCTGCTCTGAATTCCTCTGTGTTTTTCAATTCAACTAGGCTATATCCAGCAAATGAAAAAGTAGACCGAGGATAACTTGTGAAACTATGTAAAAATCTTATATTTTTGGTTTGGAAAAATTAATTCCTGTGTTCAGTTTGGCATCTTCACAACAAAAAAAACTATAAGGAACCAAAAAACCTGCATGCTTTATTGAAGTACTTTAGCTGTCGTGCGTGCTACTTTGTGTTATAGGTCCTTTGATAGTAATGTTAAATGTAAATCGTCCTTTAGTCATTTGGATGTGTAGATCCAGATTCTCTGTATGCTCTGTGTATGAAGATCGACATGAAGCTGACGTGGTGAATCATTGGGTGAACACAGACTTTTTATGATGTTTTCTCTTGAGGTTATAGAAACAGTGTTCTGAAGTTATGTTTTCTATTGCTGTAATTGTCACGACCGGCAATAAAAAAATTCTTAACATTGTCTGTCATTGAGCAGCAGTACATGATGATTCAAAAGGCTTACTAGAGCACCTGCTTAGGATGTAGAAACAATTCTTTTTCGCTCGACAGTTATGGATTTGTAAAAAGACTACCACCTTTTTACAGTTTATGCAAGTAAGTTTTCTAAATTCATACTGAAAAGAGCAAGGGAATGTATTCTATGTGGAAACTAGACTTCATCATACGGCTGTTGCCCTGGTGAAATATTTTCAGTAAATCACAGTCTTTATGCTGTCCTTGGATCTTCTGCAATCTCAGCTGCCACTGCTGTATAATGTTGATTTCTATTTGGTATTCAGACAGAGAGAAAGCTGTTTAATCATTTGGTTTCTGACCTGTTAATAAAAAATCTGTCTTCTTTAATAAGTTTATTTTAGATAAAACTACAGTCTCTGCCACAATTTGACATACTTTCTTATGTTTTTTAAAGTAACAAATGATGCTGAGGCTGAGACAATATCTCTGTAATTTCTTCTTACCAAGTGAATGCCTTTGTGATTTGCAGTGCTGTTCAACACACAGAGGATGAAAGCTATTTAATCATTCTCCATATGAATTGTAAATAAAGTTTTACAGTTGTCCCGCATCGAGCAAAATGAAAGAAGAAAAAGAAGAGACCTTTGCTCATTATAAGAAAACCTTTTCTAATAGTGCAGAACGACATGTCTGTACTAGAATGTGAACATCTTTTATATCACGAACAGTTTTCCACCCCATCACATCTCATTGATATTCTGCTTCATTAGAGTCTCATGATAGAAAAGTTATTAATATGCAGGGGTAATTTTATATCAGATTGGGAGAAAACCCGAAAGTCTAATAATATAATTACTGATGTTATATGATGGGAAATCACTAATATGATTAGAAGTGCCTGACAGATTATAGTAAGAGATTTGATAAAGTCCACCTGGGTGTGAAGGAGTCGGCTGATCCAAATCCCAGCTACTGTAGGGAACAGGGAATAGAGGAAGCAGTGGGGTTGGATTCCAGTTAGAAGATCATAAATCAGACTTTTTTTAATGTGTCTGCAGGTCGTTTGCACTTTGTAGCTAGACTGTTCTCTGCATTAAAGAAGTTTTCCAATTTAAAATGGTTCTGTAACAATGATTATGATCTATAAGTATGGATGAGACTTTGTCAATAATATAATGAATTATATTTTGAAGTACTCCAGGTTCAAGTTTTCAGCAACATTAATTGTTCCATGTTTCACTGACTATAGGAGAAAATTTAATCCATAGAGCCAGATAAATCCTTTTTGCACTTCTACCAGTGTAAAGCTGGGAGATCTAAATGAAATTGTGGGACGGCAGCTGGTCCACCTAAGAGGAGTTTCAGACAAAAGGTGTTTAAAAGATATGTTCGGTCTGAAGGCAGAAGAATTTCAGTGGTTTAGATGTTCAACATGTATCAGCTCAACGGATGAGATTTTTTCAGGTATGTATAAGAATAACTTCTAGACAAAGTATCTCAGAGTGCGTGAGCTAAGAGCTTCCCAGAGTTACCTTGTGCACAGCTTCTACATTACAAGATGTGCAACGGCTTGACTGCAAATGCAGAATTTTCTAGATTTTGTAAAATCTCACAGGGATTGAATTTCTGCTGCTATTGTCATGTAGGTGACAAAATGGTTGTTTAGAATTGTCTTAACATATTTTATATTTATAGCTTAGGGAAGATGCTATCTGACACCCAAACATATTTTGTGTTTCTCAGCTGGAAATTTATAACACAATATGTTTGGCATTATGGAAAGTTTCAGATATGTGTAATGAAGTTGTGATAAAAATCAATTAAAGGAGAACTAGGTTTCACAGTATCCATTGATAACAGATCAGAGAGAGGCATATAAACCAGGGAAAAGACAAAATTGAGTATCAGAATAACACAGCAAGGGAAGAAATTATGTATTGTTCTCTATAAAAGACTGGATAACTGGATAGGATTATTTTCTTTATATTATCAGAGCAGATTAAGAATGACTTTTCTCAAATAATTGAAGTTATATCAACATAGTTCAGTTCAAAATAAGGTATGGCCTTGGACCCCTCCAGCCTGTACCCACCAGTTCAGTGAAAAGTTCATAGGCCTGTCCTGATAATGTAGGTCACAATATTAATTAATATTTTTTTCTTGAGAAAGACTAAGCAAATGTTGTATGTTCCTTTTGTTACTGTGCCTTATGCACTCAGTGGTAAACAAAATAGTGCCAAGGTATGGTCTTGGACTGTTTCTCACAGTTGCTAAGTTATAAGCACAGTTCTTGGCATGGCCTTTTCTTGTGACAATGAGGAATCTCCCAGAAAATTCCCAGACTCAGTCTGAGGATGAGCATGAGTTAGAGACTATCTACGATGGGCGTTTTAGCTGCAAACTTTCTGGTTTGGAGGGTGAGAGAAATTAGCTACACAGACATGAGACATACTGTGCCAGATAGGTTCTTGTTCATTTTATTTACTCGTGTAGATAAGGCAACATTAGCTCCGAAATTCTAACTTGGAGTAGAACAGAACAGCTTTTTGTAAGCATCTAAGGGTTATGATTGAAAAACCATTGTTTTCTCTGAAGATTAAAAATAACCCAAACCAAAACAACTGTTTTATTGAAAGCAAGAGTTCAAAAAGTAGCTTTTTGCTTTACAATGATCTGTGGGTTTTTTTTTCCCCTCCTGCCTTGGTTTAAGTTTCCAGTACTGCATAGATGCAACCTTATAATTATGGACTGACTTATATTAATTATGGACTAGCTACCAATTATGACATAATACGTATATAGCATACAGAAAGAATAGTATTATACAAAAAATACCCACAGCCGTATTTGGACATGTGTTTTAAGAGATGCTTGCCTTTGATAAAATCCTCTCCTCTGCAGAGTTGAGTGTACTGTTCCACTTAAGCCCCATTTGAGCTTCTTGTCTACAAAGAACCCACTTTTATATCAGAATTATGAAATCTGAGAGATACAATGCCTATTACAGTTCTTTATTTAAACATTTACTTCACCCAATTGGTCTGGTTGCAATTGTAGAAGGTAAGTAAAAATCACTAGATTTGTTTTTCCCTGTCCTCTCCTTTTGTTATCACATAACTGTTGTTAAATTCCAAATAATAAAAAGGCTCTACTTGTGTTTTCCTTCTGCTGGTGCTGATTCCACTGTGACTTGATCTTGGATAAGTGGTTCTTTGGACTTAGCAGGCATGACCCTAGCTTAACAAACAAACTGAAACTAATCCTACATTTCCCCTGCCAAACTCAAGGCGTAAGAGAAAGGGTCAGAGAGTCTCTGAGCTTTGAAATGATTCTGCTTTCATCTCAAATGTCATCGTTTGCAGCTTAATTCTCAGTTTGGTAGCGAAGGAAATGCCCCTTCACAGTTGGAAAACAGTGTAACATGAGCAAGTGAGGACCCAAAGCTGAAAGTGAAAAAAATAATTTGCATGCTAATCCTGGAGACTTCAGAGTTTATTTCCTCCCAAAACAAAAACAGTTATAAGAAATCAGAGTATTTGGGTAAACCTCTGCTGAGAAAGCATGTTGATGTATGATTCCTAAAGCATGTTTTTGCAAGTAGTATTCGAAGGAAATATGACATGACTTTGGTGAGCTATTATTTCGCTAAAAATTGGTAGTTTATGCCACTGTGAGGTATATGTAATAACCATGGATCATATCCTTACCTAGAGACAAACTTTCTGCATTGCAGATTAGGAGACAAGGAAGAAAAAAGGCATTTCCAAGACGCTTAAAAAATTTCTTAATCCTTGGGACACCTTCAGCCTGTGGGAGTTCTGTCAGGAATCCCTTGAGTACAGCATTTTGAAATGCATGACAGATCGTAAAGCCATGCAAAGGTTTCTTACCCATTCAAAAAAACCTGAGGATTAATTCCTTTCATGTTTCCCGCAGAAGCACATATTCTAGAATTAATATCGTTAGAGACAGATATCTGTTTCCTTTCATCCTGCTGCCATTCAGCACTGCGAACAGCCTGGCTTTGTCTTCTTGAGGATCTCTTCACAGGTATTAGAAAACTGGTGTTCAGTCCTCCAGAAGCTGGCTCTCCTCCAGGCTGAACGAGCCCTGTTCCTCAGCCTCTCCTTGTAGGGCCAGTGCTTCAGCCTCCTGCATACCCTCATAGCCCTCTGATACATTTGCTTCAGTTTGTTAATGTCTTTCCTGAACTGGGAGAACAAAACCTGGATAAGGGTGTTCTAGATGGAGTCTAAAATGTTCCGAGTGAAGGGGGATAATCACATCCCTTGATCTACTGGTTGTGCTTCTGGCAGTACAGCCCAGGGTGTTGTTGGCTTTCTTTGAATGTTGAGCACCTTGCTGACACGTGCTCAACATTCTGTGTATGTGGAGCTCCAGGCCCTTTTCGGCAGAGATGCTTCCCAGCCAGTCAGTACTCAGCCTATTTTGTTGTTGCTGTATTTCTTCTCAGGTGCAGGACTTTGCATTTATCCTTGCTGAATATAATGTTCCTGTTGGTCTGTTCCTCCAGCATGTCTCCGTCCTTCTGAATGGCAGCTCTGCCCACACCGCCGATATCAGCCGGTCCCTCATTTATAGTCACCTGCAAATTTGCCGAGATCCATCATCTCTTCCTTATCACTGGAGGAGGTGAGTGAACATCTATGATGCTATTAAACAGGAGAGGTCCCAGTACGGTTCCCTGAGACACCACCTTGGCATATAGACCCCTGCCAGGTGGTCTACTCCATCCAGGTGGAGAAGGACCATTAACTGCTCCATCCAGACAGGTTTTTTTACTCATCTAATTGTTCACCTGTTCAGACCATAATGTCCTAACTGGGCTACAAGAGTGTAGTGAGAGACAGTATCAAGACTTGCTAAAGTCAAGGTAAATGACAACCACAGATCTCCCCTTGTCCACAAATCTCGAGATTTTATCATAGAGGGCAGTCAGGTTGATCAGGCATTATTTACCCTTGGTAAACCCATGCTGGCAGTTCCCGATCATCATCTTCCCCTTGATGTGCCCAGAAATATGCTCCAAAGGGCTTGTTCCATGATAATGCTGCCTGTGGCCAACACCATCAATTCAGAAATCCATTATTACAACAAAAAATGCGGCATATGCTTGAAAGATCTAGATGCCATGTGTTTTATAGTATTTTATAGTAAAACGTATCTATTATCCCTCATTTTTTTGATATTTCAATAATGCAGGTGCTTCATGTATGATATTTTCTGGTCTGGTAGTCAGCAATAATGAAAGCTAGGTAATTGAAGCAGGTATAATATGCTACTTGTCACTATCAAAGCTTTATAATTTTGATTCTTGGGAATCTCATATATGGGCTCTCATATAAAGCAAGCAGGTGCCTTCCTGCTGGAGAGAGGGTCAGAGTTTGCATTGAAATCCTAAGGGTGTATATGGGTGTCCTATTTAGTGCCAGCTGGCTTCTGAATGATATTTACCTACGCTTTCTTTTTTATTGATATTTTCCAGACAGCAAACATAACTGAAAGTTGTCTCCCTGTGACTCCAAGATATTGTGGGTGATTGTCAGTCTGATGCAGAAATTCTCTGTGCCTCACTGCTTCACAGTTTTTGAAGTACAATACAGATTCTGTGGTCTTTGGGGCATGTAATTTCAGTCTCCAGTTTTTGAAATTAATTTCCACCTCCGCAATAGAAAGAAAGCGGTAATTTTCTTGTTGTCTTCCCCAGTAAGTATGAAAACACGGTTAAGGTTGTGACCAAGTTTCCCTAAAATCCCAAATAATAAAATCTAATAATCCTTCTCAGGATAAGTCAACCAGAGAGTAAATCCAGATGGTAATTTAGCACAATTTCAGGGATGCTGTAATTTTCAGTGGCTGGAATAGTCCCTTCATGCAAGTCCTGTGACAACTACATTTTCCTTTTCATGGCATGTTCCTTCACTGCAATTTCCTTTTCCAAATATGATTATTTTGCTTCATATGAGAGATGGCGAGCTCTAGCATGTGGATTTCCCAGTATTTTTCATTGTCCAAGGGGCAACCATGAGTCACCACAAGGCTCCATAAAGAATCCTGCCTTTAGTGGCTGAGATTCAGTCTTCAGTATTTGCTTCTGCACTGATATTGATACTGGATGAGTGGTGCAAAATATACTTCTGAAGACAGGCAGACAGACTCAACACTTTTTTCCTAAATTACATATAAATATATTGGTGCCATGTATCCATCCATATGCTGTCTGAAACGAGGTGAGGAAAGATGCTGAATGCGGGTACTTTGGCAATTTTGTTTTGAAGAGATTTACACTTAATAGAGCTGTGTCTGACACAATGGCTTTTTTCATGTATGTTAAAAATAAAGCCTGTGTATCTCAGATTTACATATACCCGCTTTCCATAGAACATAATCTGTTGGTATGTCCTGCCAGAATATTTTGCCTCTTCCAATGGCCTAAATTCACGTCTGCCATATATCCCTTACAGATATTAACTGGTGTTACTCCAGGGATGAATTTAGCTGCTCAGTACTGAAACAAGCCTGTTGTTCATCTGGCTGGATATGCTTCCTTGAACACTGGCCAATGCCTAATGTCTGAAAGGCAATGGAAACTTTTCCTCATAAAGCTGTTTAATGGTATCAGAGGTTTGTGGGGAAAAATAATGTTTTCCTATGCCTGTTAGTGTTAGTGATGACTTTTTGAGATGCAAAATAGAAGCATAAATTTTCAAAGCAAAATACAGTGTGAGAAATTGTTCTGAGTTAAGCCCTTTCTGAGATAAAGACTGGAAGGAAATGGAGGCAGCAATCGTGGAGGGGACAGTGCGACACAGCCACTTGCCCAGGCCCATACACATCAGTTGGACTTGAGGTAAAAAGACCTTAGAAGTCAAGGTACAGCCCTCAAAGACTTCTAGGACTTGCTGTGCACCCGCAGCATAGTCTGCATAGAGAGTTTGATTTATGTGTGCCAAACTTGGGAAACTGCTGTTAGACCCTTTCAAAACAAACGCTCTCCCAGTCTGTGGATGCACTGGAATCCAGCTAGAAAGAGGTGAAGTTTTAATCCTTGAACTCTAGTTCTAACCTCAGTCTGAGCACTAGCTACAGCTGTAGCTTGTGACTAATCCCAAAATAAAATCCAAGATAGGGCACCAGCCAGTGTTAATGTCATTCTTCTTCCTAACTGTGTAAGCACATACAAGTTAACAAAAGTTTTGCTTTTAAGATCTGTTCAGTTTTCCAAACCTTAACCCTGACCAGAATTACAACTCAATGCAATTTTCCGAGGAAAAGAATCAAGTCAAACATTATTTATAACCCCTAAAAGTTCGTATTTTCAAGACCCCAAACTTGACTCTTGAGCATTTAGGCTCCTATAACTTATCCCTATGAGACTGATTACAGTAAATAATAACATTAGGTTACTTCTGATATCACCCTCTTCATAGCTTTGTGGACTAAGCAGATTCCAGTCACGTAGAGGACTTCAGACATTTTACTTTTTCAAATTCTAGTCATTATCCCAAACTTAATTTTCACCTTAAATATCACAAGGGTATCATTCTTTAGGTTAAAATGAAGGGTAAGATATTGGAGCCTTTTGACTCCAATAGTCTAACTGCTGAATTTTCAGGATCCAAATATTATTTTAACTTTTAGCTTCCATTGTCCATAACACTGTCCATGATTTTAGCTTCAAATGGGGAACTAAGACTTAGACTAAAATGGTTTAACACCCAGAGAAAAATAAGAGAAAAAAAAATGACAATGTATTATCATGAAGCATCTTCCTCAATTATTAACTGTGTACAGAAGTTCTATCTTTTCCAAACTTTTCCTTCACCTCTATTCTATCCCAAATTTAAACAGTTCAAAATCAACTCTAAAATAGAAAATGCGTTACTGAAAGTTACACCTGCCTTCTTCCTAGTGTTTCAGCCTGCTGCATCTAATGAAGTCCTAAACTTTAACCTCAACTTTGATTTTAACTTTAAATATAGGCAGAAGATCCAGACAAGTAGAAGAATAAAAAATAAGTTATCAGGAACTGTTGATAATGGACCTCTTTCAAATTTTACAGGTTTTGAAAAATCAAGCTATTAAGATTGGCCGTTGTCTTTCATCTCCAGGACTTTACTCTCACCAAACCAAAATTCCAACTTTAAAATGGACAGGGAAGTACAGGGGGAAAATTTTTAAAAATCTATTAACATCTTCCATTTTCCTTATTTTGTGGCACATGTTAAATCTAAACATTACCTCAGCTGCTAAAGATACTCTGGCTAACTAACCCCAAATAATACATACTGCTAGTATCTGTCTGTGCAAAAGAAGACACAGCTCAATTAAGTTTCCAGTTTACAGGTGTTTATATAAAACAAAGCTATTACTATATTGGTAGGGGGTTTTTATAATGTCTTGCTTCTGACTGGCTATATGGTCATTACTGGACTGACTCCAAGCAAGGACCAATCTGTGACAATGAGATGAAACAGTTGGTTTTCTGGATCATATATGACTGGGGATGGAGTATCAGGGCACCTTTGTTAAGGTGCAACAAGCTGACATACTTCAGTGGCTTCCCTGAGGGTATATTCACACTGACCCAAGCCTGAACTCAGGACCCTGTACCAGCTGCCCTCTTCATGTTAGGTTTTTTTTTTGTTCAGAATTATGATACAATCAAAGGCACATCCACATGCAGATAATAGCATTTGGTTTTCTATAGTGTGGGAGTTGTAGCTGTTTCTCATCTGAAAATGACTCAAGAAGACTCCTCTTTCCAGCCTGGTGACAAAATTAAATTTACAACTAAACAAGTGAAAAACACCTGAGGAGCATGAGCTCTCAGGTGGGGAGCTGCTAACTACCAGAGCTCCCAGCTGATTCTAATGATGCCTTCTGACTAGTTATGGTCTCTGCTAACTATGTCCCCTGTCATTCAATCAGAAAACCAAACAGGTGAGCTTAAATCACTGTGATGCAACTATTGGATGCAGCACTCTGAGTGGAGTGGTAGCTTATGGGCCTGCTGTATGTAGATGCAAGTTTTAGGAGAGTCATTTTGTTCATGAGGTATGTTTAGTTGTGGTTAGTATGAATCAGGGTTGCTGATGTTTAGATAAATTTGTCTATTTAAATAGTTTGTCCATGTGGTGGTTTAGGCCCTGCTGGGACCAGAGACCATGTTGCCCTTTGCTCCCTCCCCACCCTCAGCCAGTCGGGCTGGCAGTGAGGCACAAACCCTGGGGTAAAATAAGAAGAAATTTAATACAACAGTGTGATAAACAATCTGAACAACAACAGTAGCTATGATAACAACAATAAATAGCAATAACAGTAAGCAAGACAAACGATATACAGAGAAATACTGCAAATGGTCAGGGAACAAGCCCGCCACGTGTGCGTCCTGCCACCAAGAAGCCACCGAGGAAGAAAAGTTTCTGCCCCTGGACCTGATGTCAGCATGGTATGAATAACCCAGCTGGAGATCCCTTCCTCCTCTCTCTCTGCTGGGGAAACTTAACCCTATCCTAGTTGAACCAGGACAGTATATTAAGTATTGAGCAGGAAAAGTCTTGAAGTGCATTGTTATCATACCATAATTTACTTCAGGAGAATTGAACAGCATTGTTTTATGTGCAGTATATGGAGGTATGTGGAGGGGTGGATTTCTCCCAGCAATATGGTTTCTCAGTATATTTCTTGTGGCAACTAGTTTGCAGAATAGACCAGAAACAAATGTGCTATTTTCTGAAAGAAGCCATAAAGAAAAGGTTTGTTAGCAGTTCTGTTGGTCTCTGTGTGTATTTCAGTTGGCGTAACACTGCTATTCTGTTTTTACTTTTTGGTAACTGGACATGTGATTTGTGAAAGCTAGTAATGGGAGTTGTTATAAGTGCCCCAGCTGAGGCTGTAGCACACTTCTGTTGCATCTGGTTCAGAGAGAAGTCAATAATGTGGTGCTTAATGTGGGCTGGAAAGGATTTGTGTTCCTAAAGTGTTTGGAGCAGGGAAGATGCCAACAATTATGATCTGATAAAGGGTAGAGGTCCTGTCCTTTATGCCTTTCAATGTTGACTTATGTGTATTTATTATTTGCATTGCAGTATTATCAATGTAACCTAGCTCTTAAGACCCACTTAGGCTGTATATCATAGAATGTATCAAAAGTCAGTCCTTGCTTTAGCTTAAAAACTGAATAATTTGATATAGCAGAGATGGGATGCCTGTTTTGAGGGAATGTGATGTATTTTTCTCATCTTATGTCCTTATCTCAAGTGAGCAAACTATTTGTTTTACAACAGTGTAGCTTATGAAGTTCCTTTTTGTAGTTAATGGTTCATGTAAATGCTAACATGCAGTAAAAGAAAAAAAAATCCTTCGGTTCAAACTGTGATTTCACTATTTCATTCTTCTTGCTGTGTAGATGCTATTATGAGACCTCTTGATGAGGCACAGAACAAATTTGGAATGCACAACAGCCCTCCATCAGGGCAGACTACAAAGATCCTCCGTCTTGAAAGGCCCCTACCCAAGTTATATTTAGAATAAACAGAACAGTTGAATGATTGGCATGAAAATAGTTTTGTGGATGGTTTGTTTGTGATGTGAAGGGTGATGACAGAGGTGATCGCTCTGAAAGAGCAGTGAAATTTGGTATTGTCCCTTTTGATGCGTAAAATGCATGCAGAATTGTTTGAAAAGTGCAAGTTGATTAGTAAAAGCAAATGCGCAGTAATTGTAGTGAAATGAGAAAAGGAAACAAGGCAAGAACATTGGAAAGAATATGTTTAATTGCATGTAATTGCTTGATGTATATTTCAATCAGGGAAAGAAAGGGAAAGGAGCGTACTAAATAGTGTTGGTGTGGCAATTACTCAAAGATGATTTTCTCAAATGACTGAACTTTGCATGTTGGTTTTAAATTTTAAAAAACCCCACAACAAACCGAATCCAAGCAAAACACAGCAACTATTGTCAGTTCTTTCTAGCTACATCAGAATGTAGTCATAAGAACTTCTTTGCTGTCATCAGTCGGAATGCTCCACCATGTCCTTCATCACGTGCATTTGTGTGTGTGGACAAAATGAACTTTCTTTTCTGGTAGCTCTAAGCACTTTAGGTCAAATGCAAGTTTAACAAAGCTTTAACCATCCGTATGTAAGTAAAACATTGTATGTTGTTATATGATGTTGCAAGCATTTACACATGCAAACACTCTAAGATTGAGCTTAGCTGAACAAGTTTTTGACATATCAGGTTAGCTATCCTTGTTCAAATTAGTCTGGTTTGAAATAAAAATGTGTGTATGGCAGAGGGGGAAAAGTGGAAGCAAACTAGGGGTGAGGCAAGGTTCCTAGCACTAACTCAAATGCTTTTGTCTCTAAACAAGTAATCGGTCTATACTAAATAATAAATTAAAGAGAGCATCCCATATATAATTTTAATCTATATTTCCCATGGGTAATACAGTTTAGGGGTGGAATAACTTATCGTATTTTTTTACCACTTCTTATACTGGTGAAATTCATACGAACGCTTTCCATTTTGGATTTAGGTGTAATGCAGGGACATACTTCTACCAGTGACAATCAAACTTGTGCACTCAATTATCTTACTGGTCTTTTCCAACCTAAATGATTCTATGATTTGGAGGGGCATGAGAATGCACACTCTGAGTTACGGGGGGATTTTCTTTCTTTCTTTCTGATGCAATCTAATAAGCACGTTATATGTTTCAAAGATTGTAAAGAAAATGTATAGTACTACTCTACAGAGGTGGTGGAATCTAAATGTGGATAGGTGGGCGGCTGCCTAAGTGTGGATCTCGGCTCACGTGCCATCAGGAGGCTTTGCTGGGGACTGTAGTTAGCAATGTTGAACGTCGTGTGACTTATGATTGATTTAATCCAGAAGAAAAGCTTTCCTGAGATTCATATTGGAGTTTCATTCTGAAAGATGACGTTTTGGTCTGTGGACATGCTAAGCCTGGCTCTGGTCAGCACAGTAGGACAGCGACAGCTGTGTAGGGTTCGAAACTTGGATAAACTCTCTGGCTGCCTGGTGTGAGCTCTGTAATGAGCTACTACCCCTCTCTGAGCAGGGAGCAGTTTAAAACTGCCTAGACTGCAGAGTGCTGTTTATCACAACTGGAATCTATTGCTTTTTAAAATACATGTCTGAATATCATGTTACCAAACTTAAGCCTAGTTGCTAAGTTGGGTGCAGATGTGAGGTGTTGATGCTTCTCTTGGCTCATGAAGGTTGACAGGTTGGATGATCAAGTCCAATTCTCCTATAGTTCACCCCCCTCCCCACCTACCAAAGCCCCACTGAAGTTCCTCACCAAGTTCCCTAAAAGGCTCGCTGAAAGGAGTTGTTTTCTGCCAATGAACCAAATGTGGCTCACGGCAAAAGCTGAACTAGAGTTATTGGGTAATCTATGTGTTTTCCCTTTTCTGCAGCAGAAGGACATACTGAGCTTTTTTTAAGAGGTGAGGAGAGTTTCTACTAGCTGTGCAGCAGAGCCTTGGGGGAATACCAGTTGATGCCACCAGAATGTGTTTTGAGATGCCTGTGGCTGCAGGGAGATGCCTGCTGTTCCCTGCCTTCCCTTCTGCCAGGCTTCTGCAGCATACAGTGGACGGCATAAATGTGAACTTACCAGAGAATTTGGCCCAGTATTTTATAGAGAGGTTCATCTATTGCTTATCATTTGTCTGGAGAAGGATGCTGTGTAAACTCCTAAGGGTGCGTATGTTTGAGAGAGTTCATGGGACCTCAGTTTATGTTTCTTTGCATTAGCTGACCTGGGAAACACTCCAATTAAAAAGAAAGAAAATATTACATAACTTCTTGTTTCAGTGGTGATACATGATATTGATTCCCTTCCAATTGCTGTTTCATTCTCTAGGCGATGCCTGTCTCATCCGAATATGACACTCAGAAAAATATAAAGGGCCTACGGAGAGATCCAATAGTTAAATCTGCACCTACTGTTCAGGTAAGCCTTCAAAATGAACACCTTTCTTTCTCCCAGACTGAGGGGATGCAGATCTGGAGGACAACTGAAAATAACAGAACCATCACAGTGTCATAAAGTTTCTTTCTCATATTCTAAAAAGATGAAATGTGTCACAGCAATACAGCTCAAGAGGAGTTCATTGATATGCTTGCTGGCTTTGAATGGGAACTGCATGGACAAGTATGTCAGTTCTCATGTGTGTTTGTTTGGTACCTGTGTGGCTTTTTTTTTTTCTGTAGCATGATGTTTAGCTCACGGATACTTCAGAGTGCCACTGTGACCTCCTTTATGCTCTAGGTCACTAATTGGGCTGTAGCTAAATAGCTGAGAGTGGGTTGTGAGTGAGGGGACCACAGCAGCATCATGTCAGCCTGTGGGAGAACACGTTTGTGAATGGAATCCTGCACAGTTGGGCTACTGTTGTATGGCAAGGCAGGCTTCATGTGGGACTTCGAAGGGTGGAATTTTGCAGTGTACAAACTAAGTGTAAAACCCATCCATCAGCCCTCAGCAATAAATAGAAATTTGGAATGGATATCTGGTCAAGGCAATTTTTCACCCTCTAGTCCTATAGTTTTCATAAAAATTGATCTGTTTGCATTGTTAAGGACAAAGGGTTGACTTAGAAACTGAGCCACATTTCTCAAATTCTTCAGTGAAATTGCCTTTGTCCTGAGGTAACAGGCTCAGGTTCCAAGATTTGACTAAAATAACAAGAGATAAACATCAATGACACTGATTGCAGCTTTGCAAGGCTGATTAAGGGCAGATCAAAGTAACTTCCTACCAAAGGCATTCCAAATTACTGTGAAACACAGTGTATGAAATTTGACAAAAATATCTTATTTCAGTGTGAAAGGTCAACTCTTTCTTAACCTTGCATAAACATGTGGAAGGAATAGTTGTTTTCCTTTTAATCAGGACTCTTATTGGTAATCCACCAAGAAGTGGGACATCAACCCCATCAAATAAATGAATGAGTTGTTATCAGGAATTGATGGTTAACTTACCTATTTAATGATATACAGGAGGAGTTAAATGACTTTTTTTTTTTTCAGTTTACCATATCAGACTTTTTTCCTTGTATATCACTACTATTTAAAAAGCTGTAATCTAAACTTATCTTTGAATATGTAACAGTGTCAAGATTACAAAGATTTAATAGATCAGTGATTCCTATATCATAACAGCTTCTGATAATGCCTCACCTTCACTCTGGAGGCTTCCAGTACGGAAAGGACAAATGTGAAAATCTGGGACTTCCCTTCTAAGAAGTGTTTGTAATAATAACAAGATGCCTCCACAAATGTATGCTCATGCAATATTCATACACTGGTGATACTGTTCTTCTTGTAAAAACTTCAAACTGTCATCTTTCTCCAGCACTGACACATGCAGCTGTGGTTTCTGTGCCACTAGAACCAATCAGTGGAGATTTGCTGAAACCTTAGGTTCCCTGGGTGCCCCCCTGGGAAGCGTTGCACTGGTCTAGTGCAAGGAGCTGATCACACAGAAATAATCAATGAAATATTGTACACAAATACTGTACTTCTTGCTCTGCAGTGTGTGTGGCATTATTTTGATAGCTTTCAAAGGACTACACTTATCTTCTCTGTAGCTGTGAACCTTAAAAAAATTTCACTTATGCCTCAAAAAACCATCTTTCTTCTTTAGGATCAAGGCAGACATTCATGCTTTCTGGATTCAGTAGAAAACCTTGTTTCTCCTCGGCGTGTCAGGTCTTTGGCTGCTATGTGTGTGAATGTCTGGTACACTTGGGGTATCTGCTGTTGTTATTGATCTTCATATTGAAAACAATAATGGGAAAAAGCTAGCTAAGGGCAGAGGGAACAGACACTATCCTGAGGAAAGAATTGAACTCATAAATGAACTTGGAGCTGTTCCTCAGCATCTTTTAGAAACCTGTCAGTGTGTCCATTCTCAATCATGATGACTCCTGTGCTATACAATAACATTAATAAATTCTAATTGGCAAATATTGAGGAACCAGTCCAAGACTTTGAACCTGTGAATACAGAATTGCTTTTACATCTCTATCAGAATGGTTTTCCTTTATTACAATACTATCAAAGTTTTCCCAGGCCTACTAATATAAACTTATTTCAGTATGAAAGATTAGCTATGTTCTAGTCGTGTTTTGTTTGGAAAATTTTTGCTTCCTGCTATACCAGTGTCAGAACACGTTCAGTGGTAGAATTTACTTCTGCAGATGTGTGCGTGTTGTGTTTTTTTTTTTTCTTTTGGTCTTAGTCTGGTGTATTACTCCTTTGTAATGAGTTATCACATATGAGGATGTCGGTGGTAGTATTTTGCGTGTTCAAACACAAAAAGTGTAAGTATGTTCCTACAAAAATAGGGAACTAATTAAAAAAAAAAAAAGACAAAGCAAACTTAGGTCCTCAAAAAAAAAAAAAAAGCTCTGTGCAGCATCTCTACAGCCTCTTTTTATTTCACTGTGATGGAACACCATGTAACTGAGGGGGAAAATATTCTCTAGTTCAGAGTGTAATTGAGTAGTATCTGACTTATTTTGAGTTGCACACAAAAGTGAGTACAAATCAAGGAACTAAAAGACAAAGAGAAAAGATGGCTTTCCAGATCCCAGAGTGCCAGTGCTGGAAATTTTATTGTTGTGGAATTTCCAGCCAGAATTTACAGACTCGAGAGGTTTAAATATTTTGGATACATTTCAGATCAGCGGAGTCTGCTTGGCATGCTCTCCGGTCCTGTGGCAGCATTTAATTTGATTATTGTTTTATACGAGAAACAAGATGGCCTATATCAGGAAACCTCAGCAGCTTTATTTCAGCAGTAGCATTTCCAGGAGGAAGACCCACCACTACTATTCCATATATCCGTGGGGCAGTGTCTCACTGAAAATGGTTTAGAAGGATGTACAAATGAAAGGCCTATTTTCCATAGGCTGTAGGTGTCAGCTCAGTTGCTGGCCACACATGTAGTGTCACAAACAGTTTGTTTGCGGTAGTGAACTTGAGACTTGATTACTTACCTTTTCTGGTTTCTCTTATTCTTCTTTTTCCTCTTACTGATCTGAGATCATTCAGCAGTTGAACTATGGGGGCATGCAGCTCTCAGAACCCTGGGGAAGGAATGCTATTAGTCGAAGTTCAGCAATTATACTTTATTGTGACACCTGGAGTGGTTTCTTTGTGGTGGTTATCTTAGGAAGGTACTCACTAGGGGATCCACGTGTTCTTACAGACTTCTGAGGATGACATTTGCTAGCGGGGCCAAAAACACCTACAGGTTCATTGCGTGTGAGCAAAATTTTTGAACAGGCAGTGTAACCTGCTATAATTGAATTTCCTTTTTTCTATAATAAGCAGAATTAATCTGCCAGGGTGTTTTTTTCCCCAGTATTTTGGGTGAGTAGACCCATTGATCCACTTATTTTCTTATCTTGGCTAGGATTCATCCAGTATTGGGTACTTAGTCATTCTCATGGCAATGCAGCACTATCATGAAAGATACTGTGAAACTTGTGATCCCTTGCTTTCCTATGCCCTCCTTTTTTCCCTAATCCATTAATGTGTTTAGCCATGACAGTACTTCAGTTCATGTTCTAAGTAGTATCATGTTAGTTGTGGAGAAATAGTGCTGATGTTGTTGACCATGCCATTATTAAATGATCCCTGGCATCCCTCAAATAACTGAGAAGTTAGAGACCATGAATTTCCCAAGGGTTGTGAGGTAAAATGCAAAATCACTTTCAGGAATTAGTGTAAAACCTTCCACAGAATCCATTACTTAAAGGCAGAGATAAAAATTTAGGTAGTAGTGACTGACTTCAAGCTGAGAAAATTTTGCAAGGCTCCTGCTAGGGAAGAGGCAAGAGTTCAACCTCCTGTCTGGGTTGAAAGCAGCCTTGCTGTGAGCAGCTACTACACCTGGAGCGAAGATCTAGGTGCTTGTTAAGCTACTGAAAGATGAATCGGACAGCTGCTCCTTATGAGTATAAAAACATATGAAGCACGTAGTCTTTTGAGAATTTGATAGTTGAATGTTTGTTGGCCCTTTCTAAGGGACTTGTAATGCCAAGGATGCTTGATATGGGATGAGATTAGGGATACAAAGAGCAGGAGGGGATTAATTGCGTATTGTGAATAAGAAAGGACTGTTGGGTTCAAAATGGTTCCTGCTTGGCTGTTAGAAAAATTGACATCTCTGCATCCTATCTTGGCTTTACTTTGGGGTGGTGATCCACATAAAAATGTTTTCTCAAGTCTGAAACCAGTACTATGGTTATCTGTGGCTAATATTTTGAGTCCCTTTTATCAGGTTAGTTTTAACATATATCCTAAACCTTGGTCTTTTATCCCTAGGAGGAGCTGGTAGTTCTATTAAACACATCAAAATCAATCTCATAGTAAGTTCTTCCCTTATTATAATTTTTTCCTGATGTATGAAGTTTCTTTTTTTGTTTCTTTTAGTCCCTCAGTGGCATAAGGAAGAAAATTCTGTTCAAATAAATAGATCTATGCTGAGGCTCTAATGCCTGTCCTTTTCCTGCTGGACTCGATTGCTTTCATACTTATTTTTACATTCTCTTTTCATGAAGAGGCACTGATGTTGTAAAGCGTGTCCCTTCTAAGATTCTCATCAGTGAGGAATTATATTAAAGTAATGAGGCAGAAATTAGCTGGAATTCAAGAGTTATAAAAAGGGAAATTGCCAAAAATGAGGAGGTTTTCTCTGAGCACAAGTATCTAAATACAGTGTTCATATAATAGCAATAAAATACAATCTAGTGATGATAAATCTGCAGAAGGAAATGATATTTGGATATATTTCCCATTTTCTTACTGTGGTAGAGGAAATTGCAAGAAATTTGTCGCTGTCATCACAAAATGATTCTTTCTGTTTATGATTGCTCTGCTTAGTATTACTAAAAATTAAAATTGTTTTACTGAAAAAGCCTGCTATGAACTACTCACAGCTCACTCATCTCCAAAATAGCACTATTACATATCCTGAATCTCGGGAATGTGTGTGGGAAGGTGAGGGGGAAGGTGAAGCAGCGCAGTGAGATCTGCTTCGTGCCTGTTCCATCTCCCCATTTTCACATGGAAATAATCTAAGACGGTGTTTCTTGCTCTTTCCTTTTCCCTGCAAATGACTCTAATAATCGCACTGATCACAAGCCTGCATCAAAGCATAGGGTCTTCAAAATGACTGGATCTGTGGATATTTAAAATGTGTGAGCTAGCTTTGTCTGTTCTTTACAGAAACAGGAGAGTGGTGATGTTTATCGAGCCATTTCCGATCTTGTTCAAATTCTATTACCAAAAAAAGAACTTGATGAATAGCTCAAAAATCAGTCGCTAAAATCCCTGCTTTTCAAAATAGTCATACTTCTACCTTCCTCGTGCTGTCTGTAAGAGGTATTTTCCTTGCTGTGTTGCAGGCACAAATGCTAACTAAAATAGTTTTAAAGCCTTCACTGTTATTTGTCAATATTTTTTCTTTTTCTTGCACAAATGTTTTCTGGAAATATCTGTGAATCTTCCAATACCGAAACAAAAATGTGTGTGACTCCTCTGCCCAGTTACATTTGGCCAGCAAAGCATCAAAAGATTTAAGCATCAAAACGAAGTGGGAAATATTGAAGGCCACTCCAAATTTTGTCCTTGTGGAAACATAAAAATGTCACATTGCTAGACCTGTGACCTATAAACTGTATGCATTGCGTAATTACAGCTCTGGTCCTCAGACCAGAGGCACCTGGCAGACCAGAGGCACATGGCACCTACCCATGGCAACATGCGATGGGACGCTCTGCTGTCTGGTTTCCCTTGGAATTAAACATGGGCACTGGGGGAGGGAGAGAACCTCAACGCAGTCTTACGGAGATCTTGATGTGGGCCGTGAAGAGATGGTGCCTGCATCTGCGGGGCACCGGAGTTGAACCCATAGTACCGATTTTCACAACTACAGGGCAATTTCTTTTTTATTCTTGCAAGTTATGAGTCAGGCCAGATTCTCATTTGGGCCTCATTAAATTAGAACTATATATGCCAAATAAAAAAGTTCAAAAAATTGGAACATACGTGAAGGTGGAGCAGTTCATTATATTTGGTTTTTAATTGACTGAAGAGTTGTTGTAATGAATCACGAATAAGAGGAGCTAAACTACTTGTTTCTGCTCCTGGATTTCCTGTATCATATGTGACTAAATTAGAGTGTCTGTTAGGTGGTGCACTGCAAAGCTACAAATAAATGTGCAGAGCATTGCCCAGCTTGTAAGTTTAACAAAAACTCTGCACACCATTTCCTGAAAGCTCATAATTTAGTCAAATCAAGGCCTTTTCTTCCATAATGCTATGCCTGTTTCTCGGTAGGGACTATCATGGTGACAAATTGGAACTCTGAGTTTTCAGTTATTTAGGTTAAAATGTTGCCCGGAAAATGGCTGGTTTTTTCTTATAATGTAGAAAGTATTTTTCTTCTCATCGCAACAAAAATGAGTGAAGTATCTTACTCAGGCTAAAGAACACATAATGATAAATTATTAAACAGAAACCACTCTTGGATAGAGACGGGAAATAGAAAATTTTGGACCAAGCAGTGACTATTTAGAGGAAACAATTTGGCAGCCGCAGTTACAGTAACTACTGTTACCCTATTATAGCCAATTTATGGAAGATATATTTTTCATGCCTACTTAGTGCTACACCTGAGTAGGGCCATTGCTTAAACAGAATGACTCTTACAGGTAAAATGATGGATGTGTTTGGAACAGGGCTGCATTTCTGAATCTATTGAAATACTGTCTATTTTATTTCATACTTCTAAATTGTTTTGTTAAAATATGGTATTACAGCATGAGTACCACTGGCACATCCTTATCATTTTCACTTGTGTTGAACAGTTCCACATAAATATTCATGAGGGAAGTTATTCTTTTACTGAATCCTGGTCCTTTGCTCTAAAATTTTACTTTCAATGTGGTTGGGTGTCAAGTCCAGTGTAGTTCTCGGCACAAATCGTGGCTATCTGTGAGGATGCAGCTATTGTCTTGTGGTTGGCTTTTTTTTTTTTTTTTTCCCCAGAGAACTTCATTCCTAATGTACCTAAATGTAAGTGTGTACACACTCACCTGTGCCCACATCCTTGCAGAGAATATGCATATGAGTAGGTGAATGGATGTACGTACGCAGGTAGAAAAATATACATACAAGTTTCAGAAATAATTTCCTTTGTTTTAATATGCATCTGCCTACGTGTACATGAATGTATATGGGCAGTGCGTGTGAATCTACATTACACATGCACTTATTTCTACACATATGTGATGTGTTTAGAGAGCTCTAAACCAGGCAGTTGTACCAGGAGACAAATGTCGCACTCAGAGGAATGCATTCTCAGTCTCACTGTTTTCACAGCAATGTTTGAGATCTCTTCTGATAACTGGAAGTGGAAGGAACTGTGTTGTGCATTGTCATGGGATGTAGCCATGCCCTACTACAGAGAGTGAGTCTGTAAAGAGAAGTAGAGGGGTAGGAAGCAGCCTTTCTGCCCTGAAGGGCCAAGCAGGAGGAAGCCTGGAGCAGCTGCTCTCAGTGGGCCCCTGGCCATGTGTAGCAGCTGGAACAAGGGGTATTTAACTGGAAGATGCTCCCCTCCATAAGGCAGCCTCCTTGAGCGGGGTTGCACATGTGCGTTAGCCTCAGAGATGAGATGGGGTGTTGAAGAATCTGATGTGTTGAAGAATTCTTCTGTGTGTCTAGGGAAGATAATAACTGTGCACTTGTTTAACACTTCTCCACTGCTAAAAACTTATGTTTTAGGTAAATAAATATTCTTCTATTCTTTAATTTTGTCTCCTACAAAATCTGATTGTGATTAGTTAGGGAAACAGAACACATCCTTCAGATAAGTAATTCCTGCAGCTTCATTTTTTTTTTTTTTTTTTTTTTTTTTTTTTTTTTTTTTCAGATATCACGATCTTAATGTTAACATGGCTCATTTCTGTCTAATGATGTCTGACTTACAGATTCGTAACACAGTAAAATAAGTATATTCTAGTGATCAGCAGCGGATAGAAAATTCTCTTGGCAAGCAGCAAGATAGCACAGAGAGCTCTTAAAAACAAATGTGGACATAAACCAGCTTGTAGTAATGGTGGTATTTGTACCTTTACAAATAACAGTGGTAGCTGAAGGACATGAGTGAGCAGTCTGTAGGTAGAAATTATACAATTTAGTAAGAATTTGTTTTATGTGAACAAGCGTATCACAAAATGCATGTGCCTAAGTATATGTGGCTAGATTAATTTTAAGACTAAAATAATTTCCGAAAGCAAAAAAAACCTAAAGTGGCACTTCTATTATACCGACTGACATTTCATTATTTAAATGCCTAATGTGCATTTTGCTTTTGGATAATTAGTTGTCAGTTTGCAAAAGCAATTACATTTTAAATGTTTCTAGAGTTTTTCCAAAGGGAAACTTGGACTTTTTATCTTGTGGCTGAACTGGTGTTCAGACCTAAGTAAAGACTTGCAAAAAGTGCGTTTTCCTCAGAGGGATGTGTATTGGCAAACGGTGGTAATGCGTGGGAAGGATTCATGTGTCTTGGAAAAACAAAAGATAAAGAAGGATTTATAATCAAGTGAGTATATGCTGCCATGCCAAGTACTAAGTGATGCTTCTTCATCTGATTAACCCCATACTACATGAGCACGTTGTTTCTTACATACCTGCAGAACTTCCCTCTCTATTATATGGATGTAGATGGTTTTCTTATGTTCTTGCGTAGTGGTTTCTCCAATTAGACTTGAATGTTTCCCCCCCCCCCCCCC